>NC_024318.1:12300726-12349763 GCF_000523025.1 Cynoglossus semilaevis | reverse complement strand
ACTCCCCCAAAAAACGCAGCCCATATAGTTTAAGCGACAGTGAGCGCTACTCTTCACTGGTGAAGTCCGTCATGTCATTTAGGGTCAGTGCCCAAACCCCCGAGACCCTCCAGGAGGAGGACGAGCATCTTTATGGACGTATCATCAAGGCTCAAACACCTAAAAGGCAAGAGAGAAGTGAACCAAAAATCTTTCATCCGTTCTCACTTAACGAAAAAAATGAAGAAACAGAAGATTCAGGACATCTACTGCGTATTGCCTTGAAAAGGGATCAAGCGCGTTCTGTGGTACCTAGTGTCACACGTATTCTTCAGCAGACACTGTCCCCGGAGCAGATCTTCTATCTAGAGAGATGGAAGAAAAAGATGATCGCAGATCTTGGGGAGGATGGTTTCAAAGAATATACGCAGAGTACGTTTTGTAACATTTTAAAATGAATCGATTTGTTTCATTGATCTTTATAGAAATGGTCAATATTGATATTTGGAAATCCAAACAGCTGATGATGACGAAAGTTCATAGATAATCATTATCTAACAATTTATTTACACTTCTTGGAAAAACGCGTCATTGCTTTAAATTCATATTCGAATAATGTGACACAGGGTTTATACGAATTTAAGTTTATACTGATCGAAAGAAAATGTGTTCCTTTCAGATCTGTTTAGGCAAGGACGGCTTTTCCATTCAGCATTGGATGACCTTCTGACATCAGGTGTAACACAGAAAGACCAACAATCCTTAGACACATCAGAGTTTTCGTCTCATGTTCAGGGCTACATGCAGAGCATCACTCACATATTGGAAGACGTCACTGCAGCAAGAGCCATCGAAAGCACTGTTCAACACGACACTTTAAACTATCTGGGAATTGTGGACTGTGTTGCCCGTTACAGGTACATGAGGCAATAATATGCAGCCACCACTGAACATGGTTGTTTTCATTCTTTTCACATGGATCTTTTCTTTACTCACAGAGGTGTGTTATGTGTTATTGACTGGAAAACTTCAGAGAAGCAAAAGCCATTTCTCAGCAACACATTTGACAACCCTGTTCAAGTTGCAGCCTATGCTGGGGCTTTGAACAGTGATGGAAACTACAATTACCAGGTATAACATTGAGAAATGTTTTTACCTTTTATGTCCTAGATTTGAATAATAATTGTATACCAGCTCAACCTGGTGGCACAATTAAAATACACCAATATTAACATCATAATACTTTGTTCCCCCTCCAGGTTGAAAATGGACTCATCGTAGTTGCTTATAAGGATGGTTCGCCTGGCCATGCTCACCAGATCAACACCGAGCTGATGCAGCAGTACTGGAACAGTTGGTTGCTGCGACTGGAGAAGTTCAGAGAGCTGAGTTGAACCTACTGTTTGTACTTTACACAGCAGGAGGACTCTTAGCATTTTTTTTAGATCATCAACTCAGTCACCTTACCCTTCACTAACAAACATTTCAGGCAAACAGACAAACAGAACATACCTGAGATAGACAGGGTTTTTTTTAAGTGGCCCTAACTAACTACGGAGTGGAACTAAGAGTACGTTTTTGAACTCTATTAATGTTAGCACCTGCACTGACAGATAATGTATAAATGAGCCTCCATTAAACTTTTCTGTGACATTATTATAGAAATATTGATGCATTCAAAAAATATTTCTTTATAAATGTAAATGTATGTGGCAGTGTTTTGGGTTTTCTGTGTGATGTTGATTGAAACATTTACTCAAACTATCTTGATGCAAAAATAAAAATACCTTATGTTTTGTACTACATTATATGTTTTGTGTATTTTATTACACTTCATATTGTTGTGGCTGTAAACAATGAAGCCACTAATGAATACATGTGAAACCGCAGTTATATTTAGATATTAAGAGGAACTGCCATAACAGCAGAATATACACTTACTTTTTCTGGTCCGTCAGGTAGAAAATATAGAAACTGCATATAAATTCACATTTTAGAATACATCGACTTTGATACTGTTTAAATCTAGGTATTGCTAAATCTTGAGGTTTGAGGTTGTATGGGTTTTTGGGATTTAATAGATTTTAGTTTTAAAATTAAATACTTAAAAGTTTAAAAAAAAACAGTGTCACATTACAACAGTTTCTGCACTCATTGCAGGTACAAACCAGTCATAAAGGTTAATGTGCTTCTATGATTTTATTCATATAAAGACAGCATGTTCTATTCTCAAAAAATCAAATTATAGATGGAGGACAACTCATAATATATGTTTATGCATGGTAATACTGCATGGGTTAATGAAGGTTATGAAGAAAAAATGACTTAGGACTTGTGAATAATCATTTAAGAATTACTGTGAAGCAGCATAAATGTAAATGTTAATAACTTTGCAGGTTTTTTTGAAGAGAAAACTTTCTTTCGGAAAATGGTTACAATGTGAGCAGTAGCATCAATGAAGATCTCAGCTGGGGTTGTCCGTCTAGCACTGATGTTTTGTTAACCTGATGTCGCTCATCCATGGGCGGCTCCACACAGTAAATGTGCACTCGTAAGTCTAGGGAAATAAAAGGAAAATACAACATTTAAAATAGATGTATTCCAGGAATTAAAAACTATTATCTTAAGAATGGGGAAAGCTGCAGTAAATTACCCGGGCCAGAGCTGGATCAGTTTGTGTGACACACACTTCATTTGAACTCTGTTTTCTGCAGGTACTCCTGGCCAATTTCACAGTAATGCGATAATTAGTACCAGCCACAACCTGAGGAGAGAGATAAGGGTGAGAAATAAAGGAAATGGTGACTATGGTACACCTTTTAAAAAAACGACAGTTTAAAAAACACAGCTGTGCTGCAGACAGCTGCAGGGTATCAGTTAAAAAAACATGTTGTTCCACTTTTCATTCTGTTTCTGTCATCATGACATGTCTTTTTGTTCACTTCCTCTTTGCATGATTATGTCTCAGGGAGCATTTCTGATGTAGTATCAGACTAGGTTAACCAACAGTGACTTCTTAAAGTAGTCATGAGGCCTTAACTGGATAGGTTTATTATGGTAGTATAGTAGTTTCTAACAAAAATACCACCAAAGAATTCAAAGGTTTCCACTCTTGGTCTTTAAGTACAAAGACTTTCTTTACTCACTGTTACATCTTCTTACTCAAACTTAAAATATTCATTGACTTCATGTGACTTTACATACATGAAAAATTGGAAAATGTTCCGAGCCTTGCATGATCTAGCTAATCAACAATGCAATGAGTTAAATAACCGGGCTAAGAACTTTAGTGGTTGTATCTGAGAGTCATATGTACAGTAAAGAAATAAAACACATGCAAGTAATGTCTAATCCTAAGGTCGGCATTCTGACATGATATTATAAGACAAAAAGACATCATATCATATCAGTCAACAAAGTCAACTTACAATTTCTTTAACTCAACTAATCTATGATCATAATTGTTTTAATAAAACAATTATTAAAATAAATACACTCTTACTTTATATTCATAGTTATTATATGAGATGGGTGCTACGGGGTGTTATTCAGTAAGTACGGAAAATGTATTATTTTATTTGTGTAATTGTGCGAACGCCCAAATCTTGTTTTTGTCCGGCCTCATAATCTGAGGTTGAGGCCTAAAATCAGTTTCTTCTGTGAACGGATTTCTTTCCCAATGACGGTATGACGATTAAATATTTACAAAAAACAAACAACAAACGCTTATTCAGCAAATAGGACCTACAGGATAAAACAACAAACAGTTGGCGTTAGGTTTCACTGACTAACCTGTGTCTCGGCCTTGACCACTTCGGCCACTTGGCTCAGGTACATGTCGTTGCTGTCTTGGTTGTGTTTGGCCATAGCAAAGTTCAGAGCACTCTGTACCTCCGGATTATTTGGGTCGGTGTCTCTATATCCCCCGACCAAAAGGCCACCGAACCCGACGGCTAGTACGGCCGCGAGAAAAGCAAAGACGACCTTCCACTGCATGACTCAATTAACAACGACACTCTATCCACCGAAAAGCATCAACAACAACAAGCCTCACCGACCTCACCGACTTATATAAATGTAAATGGGTGCGACTGGCACAGAGGGTGATACACGTCACAGCCAACCAGAATCGGCAACAACATCACGTGGTGGAAGGTTTGATACAACGTATAAACGGCCAATGTCAGTTCACTAGATAGCTAGATAGCTAGCTGGATTGATAGATAGATAGATTTTACAATGTTTGTAGGTAGATTATAGATTAGTCTTATAGGTAATTTTTAGGCTTCTTTTGATGCGTCAAATACTGTCTTTTTTATTAGAATCTGCCTCTATAATACAGAACACACCCTTTTGATCCAAGTGGGTGTGTTGCTGCTGGGAATAGTATACATAGAAAGTATACACAGCATTAGCCTGAAATATTATTAATAGAATATCTAAATACAGTATTACTCATCTAAAACAGAATAGGATGAGCTGGTTATTTGTTTTTCTTTATTCGTATGCAGAACATATACTGAAACAACCTTAGGCATCATTAGAACATCAGCCAAAAGCACTCTCTCAGTATTGAGAATAACTTTATCAGATCAAAGTGTTTGACTTGATAATGGCTCAAAGCCTTGTCTAAAGACGTTTTGTCAAAGACATCCTGTCAGCTACTTCTGTGTCCCGAACAGCAGAGATAAATTTGTATTGGGCAGTCCACAAAACAGCCAGTTATTGAAAACATGATGTCACAGCTGAGGTATTTTATAGCCTACTTGAGTCTGAGTGAGCAATGTGACATTACTTAAAAACTGCAGTAGTCAAATTACGTCTTTTTCTAAAAATCAATGACACAACAAATTCCTTAAAACAGAAGAAAATATAGTTTCGTTTTGTGTCCCTTCTGACACAACAACTCATTGTACATAAAAGCTTAGAAACATAAATACAGTACACTGAACATTTTATTGTACAGCACTTACACTGAATAATGCAGCACATAATTACCATAATTTCACAAAAGCACAAGTTTTGAAAAAACAAATTCTAAAACTTTTAGTTAAATATAACTGTGGTTTTGTGAAATAACGTTTGAAAGACTTCTGTGCCCTGAAGTGGTCACATTGCAACTTCATATGCATATTATGTTTAAAAGTCTGAAACCAATGTTTAAACTAATGTTTTAGGCACAAAAGGTCAGTTGTTTTAAAAATCTTAAATTAAAAAGAATAAATATCCTTATGAGGTAGCACACCAGAATTTTTTATTTTTAAAAAAGTGAAATCAGTAGATAGCATGTAGTGCAATAGAGGATCAGACTTATGATCATAGAATTGCTGGTTTAAATCCCATGACCTGGTGGTGTGTTGTGCAACCCCCCAAACTGCCACACCCATCAGACGCACTAAACTGCAGCTTACTGCTCCTGCTGTCAATGAAAGATAATTCCCCAAAGGTGATTTGTTTTGCAACAACTCCCTCAATTTTATTAACTGTCAAGAATAGTTGTAGATTAATAACATTAAGTTTGACTATGGAGACACACTGAATAGCTGTCTCTTATAATAAACAGTGAAACCCAAGTAAAGTTGCATTATATGTATATGTAAAGAAAGCTTTGACTGTTCAGTATGCTGTAAATACAAATCATTAATATTCCTAAGAAACCCAGATGTTAGGTACTTATGTTCTAATGATCCATTTATTCAATAACAACATATTATTAAATATTATTTCATATTTATCCCCAGTGCAACATGACTTAAAAACCACAAAATGTGTTTTGATATAAAAATCAAAATTGCCAGTGCTCAAATGACATCAAGTGTTTAATAATTGTAAACATACACATAGATGATGATGACAATTTAATGTGTGATTAAGGAAAGCAACATAATGTATTCAAGCTTTTAAGTTTCAGGCTCATAAAAATATATTGCACTGCTTTGATGTGTTGATCTGTTTTCATATAAGCTTGGAGGATTTGTGATACCTGATGTAAAAATGCATAAAACAGTCCTTATAAATATAAACATTACAACGTTCTCCAACATCAAATGCCAAGAAAACAAGTAATAAGTAAAAATGTTCTCCTTGATACATAGGATTAAAAAACAAAACAAAACAAACTTAAACACACTCCACTGATGGTGCCAAGTAACTCCCGGTTGCTTAAACTAACATACTTTGTAAACATACTGTATAAAACAAATACAACTCAATTCATAAATCATTTAAACCTATATTAAAAAGGGATTGAGGGTTGATGGATAAAGAGAGTCCTTGGGTCAGTTGCTAAAACCCTTAATTGTCACTGGTGCCTGAAACCAGACATAGTCCTGCCAGTCTGACTCCTCTGCTCTTACTTCCCTGAAGGAGCTGGGATCCGAAGACAGGGCAATCATTTGGTTTTGAACACGGGTTGGCACTTTAAACTGTAGTTTAGGTCGGAACCATCCTACACCACAGTCCCTATGAGCAAGCACCAAGATAGTGGTGGACATCAATCGCACAGATCGGCTGTCAGACAAGAGATCTGCCACAAAAAGTGTACGAAAAAGTTGCCTCAGGCATGAAGACACTCGAAGACTTTGATCTCCTCCTGATAATACCAGGCCCTCCATGTTGATCTCATAAAGCTCCTTGGGCAAGACAAGGGAGCCACCCATCAGTAGCAGCACACGGGGCACTCTGCTGAGACAAAATAGCAGCTCTAGTTGTTGAAGCACCTCCTCCATGTCTTGCAGGGTCTGCTGACACTTTCTCCATCCTGCATTTGTCTGTTCAGGTCCACGTCTCACTGAGTCTTTATCCTGAGTAAAAAAAGAAAGAAAAACAATAAACTTTGAGACTTTAACTAAAATGTTAAAACAAAACAAAATTATCTACCTGCATTTGAGTGTGCTGCTTCTTTTGGGAGTAGACTAGCTGGTCATAGGTCATGGGGAGCTGCTGCCTCTGGTAAAGAATGCACTTCAGAATTTCGCTTACAAAGCGGCAGCAACCTTCCTGTGTCACAATGCCAGGGAAAATGACGTTCACACAGCCTTGCTCCTGGGCTCTTCTTACTACCTCAGCATCATTGTCCTCTGTGTTGCTGTGATGTTTACTGGGAGTTGTATTCACATCTGGACAGGAAGTCTCTGTTTTTGGATATTGTTTGCCCCAACAATAAAAATAGTACAAGATATGATATTAGATATGCAATCACTCTCACTGCCAGTTATTTAGATAATTAAATGCCAATAGTATGAACAAGGTCACTTTTCCAACACATTTTCACTCTAAATAACTACTGCTACTATGAATAATTAATCTTACATATCACGTTTAAATGGTATGCACAGTTCATAAAAAATATTTAAAAAGTTATGCTTTCATACAGCACAAGCAATTTAATCACATCATAATTTAAGATATGAGATATGAAAAACAAACAAAACAAAACAAAAAACTAATGGATGACTATGGTACGGAATTTTAAATCTAAAACAATGTTTTTTAGAAAAAGGTTTACCTGCGGCGATGGCAGTTAAGACTGTAGTGATGTTTTCTTTGTCTTCTGTATTGTTGTCGCAGCCATATTTTAAATTCGACTTACATTCAGTGGAAACGGCATTTATTTCGGTTATACTATTGACCGTTAAACATGGGTTTACGGCCGTCGGTGAGAACCGTTCCTCAATCTCCTGAGACGTTCGGTGTGAAGTCACGGCGTCTGGAACTCTGTGTACCGTTGAGACTTCACTGGTAACCATCGGTTCCTGTACACTACTCTCGTTTCCTTTTGAAGTCAACAGTGATTTCGTTTGTAACCCATTGTCAACGCCGTTGTTCGTGAATGTAGTTTCCATGTCTTCGATCTGAGATATTGGACTAAAAGCATCCGAAAGTTCTGCCATAACTTTGAATGTCCCCGCCGGTTGTTTGATGCAATGCATCATGGGAAACGTGGCTCTATCGCGAACCTTGAGTACACTAGACATAGCACTTTCCGTTGAAGCATGTGACTACAGAGTGTAACACACCGGAAGTGATATGAACGTCACTAATTTCTTGACGACTTTGCTGTCAGTCACATGCCCTGACTAATCGTCGTAACACTCAGCAAACAGCTAACGCTTTTACTTATACACGAATGAAAGCGTTTGTTGTTCAATAGAATGTCCGCTCGTTGAAAAAGCTAACATCTTGTCTTAGTGGCCCACATGTTGGTGTGCTGTGGCCTGCAGCGTCCTCCAGAGGAGAAGAGTAGGATAACTAGTGGAGTTCATCTGGCCCAGACCCTCTTTCACGGTTAATGCGCAGGTGTACTGATAATACTTAAATTAGCTCAAAACCAGAACTCTGACTCGAGCAAAAGTTTTCAAGTTGTGGTAAAATGGCTTCAGTGAAAGTGGCGGTTCGGGTTCGTCCAATGAACCAAAGGTATACAAGCTTTAAATTACTGTTTATACATATTTTTTCTTAAAAATTATAATCGAATGACCTAATCACTTTTACACGCACACAGGGAAAAGGGGCTGTCGTCCAAATCGATAATTCGTGTAAGCGGTAGCACCACGTATATTCAGAAGGTAATATTGATAAACATGCACTTGTGGACTATTTAAAATGAATTCAAATACGTCATGCACAGGATTGTTTTATTTGAATTGTAGCCTCCACATGTCCGAGGAGAGAAGGTAAAGGAAAGGGTGAAGGCCTTTTCTTTCGATTTCTCGTACGATTCATCTGACAAAGAAAGTGGCGCATTTGCAAATCAAGAAAAGGTAACCGTATAATTCACATAAATGATTTATACACTTTAATATTTCCTTAAGGCATTTAATTTTATTTAATTGTGTCCTGTATAATGTGTATATTCTTAAGGCATTTATTAATTGTGTCCTGTATAATGTGTATATTTTACTGCGTATTTTACTCCTTTATATTTGTACACTCACCTTAAGGTTTAAATGTTTTCTTCAGTTTTGTTATAATATAACTAGATACTCATAGTATTTTTGCTTGTTCTGCTGCATGCCTACAAAATGTATTCTATTCTATTCTACGCTCATCTATCTATCTATCTCTATCTAATCTATCTTATCTATCTTATCTATCTAATCTATCTAATCTAATCTATCTTTTTTTTTACTACTATTACCCTTTTCTGAAATAGGTTTTTAATGACCTGGGCTCAGATGTGCTGAAAGCTGCATTTGAAGGCTTCAACACATGTGTTTTTGCATATGGCCAAACAGGTTCTGGAAAATCCTTCACTATGATGGGCCATACAGTGAGTAAAGTCTTGTCTGTTTTCTGAGCATTGTTCAAAACTTGTTAGTTGAAATTAATGCTTTTGACTGTTTTCCTGCCCCCAATACTGACTGTGTCAGTGAATTCTACAGATACAAACACAAAAAAGGAAGTTAGGTGGTCATACTGTTCCACCAAGAGCCTTTGTGGCTGCATGTTTTTGTCCCAACTAAGCAGTAGCACAACTGAGTTGACGGGTTCAATTAACTGGCCTCAGTCTTCAGACAGGTGATTGGTCAAACAATGTTTTTTTTGGAGCAAAAATCTGCAGCCACAGCGGCCCTTTGAGGAATAGTTCGGACATGAACTGGCAAAATAGAATTTCAACTGCAGATACAGCAAAACAAAATACTTATGTGACACGTTTGAGTAATTATTGTCGGCTGCATCCAGAATTCCACGTTTTGGTCACTTATGCTAGATAAAACATTTCAAGCATTATATCACGTTCAAAGCCATGTACTACAAAATTGCTAACCAATGGGTTCACTGAAGTGACTCCGTACAACAATAGAAACTAATGGTGGCCTCCTCTGAAAGTCTTGCCCCCATCTCTCCATTTATCTCCATGTTTCACCTCACTAATCAGAAATTGTGATGAGGCCAGCAACCCATAGCTTGTCTCATCACCTTGCAGTGCAATTGAAAAGTTACATTCCCAGTGAGGATTCTGCCTGTCTACCAAGGGGCCCGTGCAAGGTCATCAGCAGAGCTGCTGTCAACATCCCTGATAATTATATATGCCTCTTAATGCTTACTATCTGTTACTTTGTAATTAAAACAAGAGGGCATGCAGCTCAGAGTGGAATTGCTTTTACGCCTCAGTAATTCCATATCAGATGAGCCAGTGTACGTGCATGCTCTGACTAGTGGTCACGGCACGGCATGTACAGTCAAATTAAGAGAACATAATGGGAAGAAAATTAAATTGTCATTTAAAAGTACACTATTTGTGACAGTGCCATTTTTACACTGAGTTTTTGTTTTAATGCACCACTTTTTCCCTTTTTGATGTCGAAGGAAGATAAAGGTGTAATCCCAAGGATTGGCGAAGGCTTGTTTGAGGAGATTGCTCACAAGAGCAAGTGTGAGACCGTGTCATTTCGTACAGAAGTCAGGTAATGGAAAACAAATGATCAACAAACCTCTTTTGTTAGTCTTGTTGCAGGTTACATGCAGTCTTTTTCAATATTTATGTTACCAAATACCATGAAGAGAAAAAAAGACTGTGGATTTGTACCAGCAACTAAATCTAAAGTACTTCTTTTTTTATGCAATAACAAAATGCAAAAAAGAGCTGCAATTAAACAGTACCTGATGTTAAAGTGTCTTCAAACTGCTAACATTGTTGACCAACCTAATACAAAAACTACAGGACCAGCGCGATGAGACACTCAACTGCTGTAGGAAACGGTAACACTGGCTGACTGATACTTGGCTTAACTATAACATTGACTTAGTTATTAAGTTACACATACATGTCTGCGCCCACTAAGACAGAGCTCACATTATGTTTGAAACATCGGTCCTCATGTTGAGTAAGCTTCTAATTTATTACTGGCAATTGTATAATATAACTTGTTTGCTATAAATTGCTGTATAACAAGGGCATTTTAAGCTCAATGAAAATGAAAATTATGAAGGTTAAAAGCTCATTAGTCAAATTTTCATTTCTGTTTAATCAAGTTAGTTATTGTACATTTTGTTCTTAACAAGGTGTCAGTTTCCTTTTGAATCAACAACATACTTTCTCTGGTCTGCATGATGATATTGGATCATTGATCTGTTCATACTCTGCCCCAAGTCATTTGTCGATCTCTTGATTTTCTGTTTATTTATCTATTCAACAAGCAACCAATCAGCAGGGCTACAGCAACTGGATATGGTTCACACATTTCAGTTACTATTTCGTTCCTGTCAGAAGCTCTCTGAACTGATTTTTCTTTAAACCTTTTCTTTATTTATTTTAAAATCAATTCAAATAGTAATTTAGCTCATTTTACCTTTTACAAAGCCATTGCAATTTTTTTCCTCTCAAAGGCAAATAAATCATTTGTTTTTCTTTCCTCATCTAATAAGTGAGATTCAGATTTTAGACTTTGAGACCTTTCATTTGTCTGTGTCTTGCAATCAGCTATTTGGAGATATATAATGAACGTGTGAGAGACCTTTTAAAGAGGAATAAGTCACCATCGGAGGGTGGAAGCCTGAGAGTTCGAGAGCACCCCAAAGAAGGGCCCTACGTGGAGAGTAAGCATGCATTTTATGATTTCCTTCAAAAGACCAGAGTTCATAAAGATGACAGACAGTGGTCCCTAACTAACTGTTATGTAGATCTTTCCAAGCATATCATACACAACTACAGTGACATGGAGGTTTTAATTGACCTGGGCAACGCCAACCGCACCACAGCCAGCACGGCCATGAACGACCTCAGCAGCCGCTCTCACGCCATCTTTACCATCACCTTCATGCAGGTGAAATGCCCTGGAAATTTTTCCTTACATTTTTTTATGTGGCACATACACCTGTTTTGCATTATATTTGATTTGTTTTGTAATATAGTATTATACATGAATTCATAGAAATAGAAATTTGCCCCTCAATACTATGTAATGCAGTTTTACCTGATACCTTTGTTTTCTGGGAAGAAAAAAAAAAGGCACCATCAGACAACACAAATATCCATTACGTTTCTAATTATCTGGGCAACGGCTAGATTGGGATCAACTGACAGATGAAATAAGAAATACAGGTAGTTTGCAAGCAATTACAAAAATGATTAAATGTAATTATACTGTAAGCTTGTGCAACTATACAAATATACACATCTGATGTAACTTAACTGAACGGTCATTAAAGTTTAAAACATCAAAATATACATAACAAAATAATTACTGTAAGTAATATTGTCTAATATGATCTGTTATTGGGGAAACCTCCAAAGATCTGGAATTTAATTGCTGTAGGACCCACCTGTATCCACCACAGATTAACACTGAATTATCTCCAAATACCTATACATATCTCTAGTGTCTTTATTATTTTTGGCAGGCCTCATGGTTGTGTTGTTGCCTATGAATTCCTCTGTGCCTTCATCTCTACTCAACTAACTATAGATGCACTGTTGTGTGTGTGTGTGTGTGTGTATACGTACGTATGTATGTATGTATGTATATATATATATATATATGTATATATATATATATATTATTTATATATTTTATTTATTCTCATCCCACCACAGGCATGGTTTGATACAGACTTACCCCGGGAGACACTGAGTAAGATCCACCTGGTAGACCTGGCAGGCAGCGAGAGAGCTGATGCCACCCGCACTACAGGCACCAGGCTGAAAGAAGGTGCCAACATCAACAAATCACTCGTCACCCTGGGAAGCGTGATCTCAACTCTTGGTAGGCGACAGTTACACTCCAAACGTGACACACATTAACAAGGGAATATGACTGTATGCAATGTAATGATCTGTTATTTCCCACTCATTTTGTAACCTTGATGGCCACCTTCTTCTCAGAAGATCTAATAGAAGCTTGAGGATGAATATTTTGCAGGTGTAGTGCACACTTTATCTGAGATCATTTTATTTGTCTCACAGCAGATCTAAGCACAGCAGAGCAGTCCACAAAAACGAAGCAAGTCTTCATTCCTTACAGAGACTCGGTGCTGACATGGCTGCTTAAAGACAGCCTGGGTGGAAACTCCAAAACCACTATGATAGCAAGTATGTGCTTTCCAGGATTTGTTTCCTAAGCTGTTTTTGTTCTCATGTCTTTTCTGAAATATATTACCTCAACTCTTCAAGAATATTTAATCCCTCCATGTTAATGGTTGTTTATTATTTGTGGATTTCAATAACAGCTGTGTCTCCTGCTGATGTGAACTATACGGAGACCCTAAGCACTTTGCGCTACGCCAGCCGAGCTAAAAACATAGTGAATGCTCCCACAGTGAACGAGGACGACAGCGTGAAGATTATCAGAGAGCTGCAGGCTGAGGTTACCAGGCTCCAAAGGCTACTGGATGAAGCCAGTCAGGTTTATAAGCTTGAATTAAAGCCCACTCTGTGCTGCACTGTGCAAAAGGTTTTAGGCAGTTTGAAAGATGGTACATTTTCTTTTCTGTTTACTTTTCTCATACAAATATATTTTTCATTTATTTTTTCAGATTTACATGATACAAAGTGAGAAAAACAGGAAAAAATATAATCATTAAGTAATTGTAGTTCTTTTTCACCTTGACCTAAGCCTTATTTCTCATAAAAAAATAATTTCACAGATTCATGTTAATGTTCATAATTAGTGAAAAACACATACATTACACAAACATTAACTCTAAACAACTGTTTAAGAAGCCTAAACTGTAAGGTTTAGTCCAATCTGAATGTTGAGCTGTTTCCACTACTCCAGACTCCCAGTAGAGAGCTGCCCTCATCTGTGACAGTAGAGAAGGAGCTGCACCAGAATGAGGCAAAGGTGAGGCAAACTCACCCAGTGAGGGGAACTGGCATTCTGGCATTAGTTCCTTAGACAATACACCTGTAACGGTTTCTCATTTGACCAGGTTCTTGCACTGACCAAGGAGTGGACCAGCAAATGGACTGAGACTCAAACTATCCTGCAGGTACACCATACAGTATCCATTCAAGTTTTTAAACAAGGTTCATACTACTCACTGTAAATCAGTAATGTACAAAAAGGGGTTGTTTTTCTTTTAATATCATCTGGCTTCTATTTGTATTAGTAGAGATAAGAACTTTCTAGAAAAGCCCCGTCCATTGAGATAGTTTTTTTATACTTAAAGTACAATACCTTCAATGTGTTGAATGCATTTTAATAACAGACACTGCATGTGTGACACTTAATGTGACATGCTGCTTGCAATGTAGACATTGTACCACTTGGTGTCACTGTATGTCTTATGAACAAGCTCAGTCACCTCGTGGACGGGAAATGGTAATCAGTGTCGAGCCAACCTGGTATTTGATTATATTTCCCCAGTAATATATTTAAAATGTGTCTAAAAGTTGAGGTTGTGTAATAATTGTGAAGCTGTTGTGATGAGCGTTTGAGGATTGTGACAAGGAGACAGAACTGACCTGTTACCAGCTCAGTATGATTTCTCTGAGGTCAAGACACAGTGACAGGACTTCCAAAAAAAAAAAAAAAAAAAAAAAAAAATCCCGAGTTGCCAGTACAGAAATTACACTGAACACTTCTCCTGTGTTGAATCGATGCCCAGCTCCCCAATAACACCAAATGTCATTTGTTTGGGACTCATTGTGTTCAGCCGAGTTGCCTGTTGCATTATGCATTGACTGTGAAGGCTGCCAGTCAAGTGTTGAGTAACCTCTCTCTCTCTCACACACACATACGCCTGCACTTTGTCTTAATTTGTTTTGAGGTTGTTGTCTTTACTTAACGGCTGTGACTGAGATAAGACTGTGCATTCCTATCTCATTGCAAGAACTAATGACTTGGTACCAGATGAGCAGTTAAAGAGCAGATCACTTTTGTGATGTGATACGTTAAAGAATACATCGCTGAACAATTGCTAACATTCAGTTAATGTGGATGTTGGTTACATAAGCAGGCGAAGCGGTTAACATTCTGTTCTGTACATTGGCTTGCAGGTGACATTTATCAGCTTGACAGCCCTTTATTCATGACACTATTGGAACTCATTAGCAGCTGTCACCGTTCCTAATTAACAGATCTTGATTATTGACATATGGCACTTTGGTTTCCGACTGTCTGGCATATTAACTAAAGCCACTGTATTGTTTGTGTGGTCAAGCAGTGGTTGCTTTTGAGAACACGGAAAGAACATTATTCACCTTTACTGTTAGAGCAGATGGCCTTGCCATATTTAGATCTGTTCCCATCTACACTGTTGCATATCTTAGTATACCTGATGCAGTGTGGCAGGTTGGCAGAAAGGTCACTGTGCTGGTGAACCAGCAGACACACTAATGTAGCTGAAGGTAAATTGTTGCTTGAATGGCTTAATGTTTTTGACATTTGTCTTTCCATGCATTTGTGTTCTGTCTTGGGAAAAAGACATTTGCTGCACTGAATGTAAGAGTCATTATGATTTTTTTTTTAAACACAATGCTTTGGTTCTGGGTCACAGTATATTCTTTGCTGAAAGAAAATGGTTAAACACAGATCTTGTTGTCCTACTTTTCTTTGCTTTTTACTTTTTCTACTTCCTGTTATAAAGCATACATCTACGCAGTTTTTTTTTTTTTGAACTGGTTCTTTTAGAGACCCCACTGTGCATGATAGCCCTAGTCATTGTAAAAGAGTAGTCACATAGCTCTGTTTCTTTCACTCAGAGTTTCCACCTGAACTGTAGTTCTCCGTCTTTGCCACCATGGTTCTGATGCCTGAATGAACCACAACTTTGTCTGAGGCACATTTCACTTTTTTTTCTTGACATTGATGAGTTCCTGCTGCAACTTTCCCCCCCTGGAGCCATTGAAGTAGCTGAATGTCATGCTAGGCTCCAAATCTTTCTATGGAGACCTCAGGAGTCTCATCTCCAAAATGTACTCTTTCGAGAACTGTTGCCTTTGACAACATCAATATTTATTCCTTTTTTAAAGATGACAGCTATGTAGTGAAGAGAAACCAGTTTGTAAATTGCGCTTGCCAACTTTATTGATGGAAACTGATGAAAATATATTCAAAACAGATCTACAAAAATGAATTCATATGTTCTGTATATTGAATCAGTCACTCAGTACAATCCATTTTCAAGTGTGGATTTCAGGATTTTTTCAGGAGGAGCATCCTCTAATTCTTCAGCCTTCTTTGCATCTTGGCATTCAGTTGTGTCTGTTGCTGAAAGCAAGATGAAAATTTTCTGCTTGGTCTTTAAGGAGACGAGTATGGGAAGGAGCTGACCAAAAGCAGTGTAAACAGACGTTTGAATTCTGTATTCAAAGCAAATTTAGAATGCAAAGTTATTCATCCTCAGCTTCCCAGATTGGTTACAGGGCATGTGGAGAAGAGAAAGTAATTAATATGAGATGGATTTCAGAGCAGCTTTATAGAGTCGGAGACAGAAACTGATCGAGAAAAAACAAAGAAAAAAAACTGAGAAGGTAAAGTGAAATGTTCTGCAGGCTTTTTACTGCACGTGCACTTAAGCAAGTGTGTGTTGTGTATAAATCTCTCCCACAAGGCTGCAGAGGAGACCCGTTATGTCAGGGAGATGAAATGAACCACAGTTTTTCTTTGATCCTTGTAGTATTTGTGTTTCACCCACATGGTGCAATCATCACAAAAGCACAACTTAAGCCCTTACTGCTCCGAGGCCTGATCTGTTTAATGTCATTGTACCTCATACTGTCAGCAGATACTTAAATCAGGCTCAGTGTGGCATTTTGAGACTTCTACATCCCATCAGCAGTTTTATTTTTATGTGATAGCAAAAAGAGGGCTACAATAAAAAAAGTAAAAAAGATTGGTGTTACATTTGGACAAAAACAACCAAGTTGAAAAAGTAATGAGTTTTAAAAAGTACTACCAATGTAACATTTCAATCATACACTGTTCCTTTCAAATAGTCTTTTTTTTTTTAAAGGTTTGATGACAAGTCATTTTTTTCCAGTTATTGCTGGCAAGTTCTGTAAAATGTCAGTTTTAAATGATTCTTAAAATACAATGCCTCAAATGTTTTTGTTGTTGTTCACAAAGCACAGATAATAAGTTTACTGTCAAATAGGAGCAACAATAATCAACCAACTCACAGATGTATGCAGTAGTTTAGGGTTTGCATCCAGTTGTACGCAAAACATATCAGGTCAACTTTATCATATAGAGCATCCAGTCTCATCACAGCATATGTGTGGATAACATAAACCCTTTTCCCTCACTTAGAAGAGATGTACTTTCTTCTAAGAGAAGTACAAATAATGGATTATGAGGAACTGCAGCTTGATGTTTAAAGACCTGCAAATTGGCTCTATAATTGCCTTTCCTCTTTAATTTGTTATGCATTTACCTTTCACTGTGTCTAAAGCTTAACCAACTAAAACACAAATACATCTATCTGAAGGAAAACTATCTGGAAATGTGAAAGTCATGTGAGATGTGGATATTTTCATGTGATTGTGTTGAGCTGCTGATGGCTGATGTACAGTCAGGAAATAATCAATGGCTGGCCTGGTATGGCAATACTCTGAAATCCATATTAGCACTCTCAGTAGGCTGCAGAAGTGTTGGGCAAAAAAAAAAAACTTTATGAATTTTCTGTCCAACTACATGATAATGACCAGAATGCTGCAACTCAGACTTCTGGTCTGGGCTCTTTACAGTATTTCCAGCAGCTGCTGATGTTTTTGTCTGTGTAGAACATACATGTTGACTGATTGACTGCGTGGGTGTGTTACGGATCAACTTTCTCTGCTCTGTGTGGGAATATGAGGAGAAAATAAAGGATCTAATTTGTTCCTAGTGTCGGAGGAAAGTGACACAGTGATTAAATCTGCCAAGCTGCTGTTCACCTCTAATGAAGTCTGTGAAAAATCCCTTTTAATTAAGTATAGGGGCCGGGGTCGATACCTCTCCCCCTTCATTAGAAAAAAGGATTTCTCCCATTTTGCAATGACTGAGCTGTTGGACACATCTGACTCTACTGTCCAATCTATATGAAACTGAGAAGCAGCAGCAGGAGGAGGTGGGGGAGTGGGTCGGTGCTGGGGGTAAAGCAGATGAGGTTGAAGACTGGGTTCTGAATCCTCTATATGTGAGATTTTCTGGACTACCTCTTGGGATGCAGTTAAGTTAATCCACAGCAATGTGAGGCATTAGTCAAGTAGCTTAACCGGAAACTTTTGATAGGGCCTCTTACACCTGGGCTCTTGGGCCACAGCAACGTTTCATAACCACGACAAAACAGTTACTTCTTTTAGCTCCTATTATTGAAAGTAAATCTTTATGTTTAAAATTCAAATGGCCTCCAGGGGGTCGTATAACAATTCTAAATCACCCATCTATGATTTGATCAAATATTAATCTGATAATATCCCTCATACCCATGAGCAGTTCACTTGAACACCTCTATCCTAATGAAGTTCTTCATGAGTGGTCATATAAACACAACTTTGATCCGCATGTGACTCTCCTTACAGTCACATTGTGAATGTCATGGAACAAAGTCAACTTTTTACTGAGCATCAACATACTTTTACAAGCTGGGGAGTGTTTTAATACTCACAACCACTGTTGATAGCCATGTATCAATAAAGGCAATGGTGCGTATTATACAACCTATCTGAGTGTGTGAGTGTGTGAGTGTGTGAGTGTGTGAGTGTGTGAGTGTGTGAGTGAGTGAGTGTTTTGGGATGATGAGTTTTTTTCCCTCACCCACTGAACACAGTGTAGAGTTTGACTCTCTCTATGATGATCTGCATGATTTATGGCATCTCTGTAGCCGTTAGTTCCAACACATGGTTGGTACACAACTGTTCCGTGTGGCCTTCAGGGAAAGTAGAGCCGTCATAAAGAATTCAGTTTTCTGCTAGTTGCCATTTATTGTCTGTCAGCAATTTTCTTTTTTATTCTGTGCCATTCCAGCTACAGTCCATTGAAGTTGTTTGTCTTTTCTTTTTTGTTTTGCACACTTGATTGTAAATTCTTTGGTGTCCTACAGGGGGACGCTCTGGCTCTGAGGAAGGATGGAAGTGGAGTGGTCTTGGACTGCCAGTTACCTCATTTCATAGGCATCGGGAAAGATCTACTCAGCACTGGCATCATTCTGTATTATTTGAAAGTGAAGCATCACCACTATTGCCTGTTTCCACTGTTAATTGTTCTGCTGTCATTGCTACTGTATCTGTATGAAGCTTTTTGTATTTCTACTGTAGGAGGGGTGGACACAGATGGGAAGTGACAAGACACAGGATATTGGTGAGTCAAAGATACAACAGCAACAGCTGCAGTGTTATCTGATTAACATTGGTTTCTTGATTTTTGTCAAACCAGAGCTCTCCAATGCTTCATTAAAAAAATCTGATTAATCACCTGGTTTTGGGGTTAATTATGCTTAATTGTGCCCATAAATAATCATGGCTAACCATGATTCATTTAGTTAGTTATCCCAGCAAAGGCATGCTGGATGGAATTTTAAGCACCTGATGCTCCGTTAAAATAAAAACTTTTTCCTGCAGCGTGTGAGAACCACATTGTCATTTTTCTAGGCACCAATTACTTGATGGACTGTGGAATTGTTGGGCAAATACAATGTCTAAATGAAATGAATTAAAGAATTTGACCAGGTTATTGTGACAGTCCTACTTTAAACATGTTTGTGTTCCAGTTCTTCAAGGACCTGAGCTACTCGGTGAACACTGTGTTGTTGAGAACTGTGCAGGGGCCGTGACTCTGATCCCTCAGGATGGTGCCCTGTGTTCAGTCAATGGCTCTGTGGTCACCGATCGCTGCCAGCTGACTCAGGGTAAGTGTTTGTGCAGTAATAATCTACTCCAGACAGTCTTTGACTAACATGGCGACTATAATAATAATTTCTGTCTCTCTCTCCCTGTTCACAATTACCTCACTGCTGGTAAAACATAAACACCACCATCAGTTTCACATGCATGAGATCACTGCATCACATCTGCAAATGAAATGCACTTAATGTCCCAGCATCCCCCACAGCAGCACACTCAGGACCTGAGTGGATGGTGAACACAGCTCTCCACAGGGCAGATGCCATTTCTCTTACTAAACATTTTGAAGGGCGAGGGGCCCCAGACAAAGCTCTAGACAATGCTCTGGGCCATTCACTTAATTGGCAGATGGAGTTGATAGGGCCAACAGGTTTGAAGTGGGCCACATCGTTAACCTTTCAAAGGACAGAACAGAGACCGGCTGAAACTCCTGCCCCCCCTCCTGCCGACCCATGGCTGGGAGCTTTCCCTCCCCGCTGCCTCCTCATCCACGCTCCTTTGCTTTCCAAAGATAAAACCTCTTCACAGAGAACAGGCAGTGCAGGGCCTGGCTGCAATAGTATCTTTATAACCATTTCAATTTATCCAATATCCCCTTCAGAAATGGCTGCATCTGAAGCTATTTTCTTGAACAAATGATAGTAATTTTCAGTCCAAAAGCAGCTGGAATCCATCACGGCCTGCCCTCTCAGGTGCTTTGTCACTCGTCAGAAGTCATTAGTGGAAGCAAGATTAGTATTGGCTCTGCAGAGAGAGGAGTTGGGAAATGGAGAGGAGACTGGGAGAAAATCTGTGGATATGGCAATATGAGCTGGAGCCTGATATATAATAAGTCTGATATATAAACCTTAATATCACTCAGATTCTATAGTGCTACAAGACTTCTAAAGTTTCCTTGGATCAGGTTCTGTGGTAAATCATCTCTCTGGTCCAGGTCACTACCAATCACACTGTGGAATGTTGTTTTTTTTGTTGCTTCTTTTACTTCTGTAGAGGAGAATGTTGTTCAGCCTTTTTGTATTTGACAATTCTCTACAGGGTCAGGGCAAAGTCTTTGCAGTAAAATATAATTTATTCTCACTTGCATCTTTTCCTGTCTTTAGATGCCTAGCTAAAACAAAACCGTATTTAACACATTAAAAGCAATTGTAATGTTTTTACAACCCTTTTGTAGCCTGCTTTTAAAAAAGTCCGCAAGTTGGTGCAAAATACAAATGTAGGATTTGTTGTGTTTGTAGAATAGTCAATAGACAATAAAAAGCTTTAAAAATAATAATTAATTGTTAAATCAATGTATGACCAAGGGGTAGACTTCACCCAGGTAACAAACTACAACATACAGTTTAAGTGAAATAACCTTCCAGATGTTGTCTTGTCTTAGTGGACTCTTACTGCCCGTCTTTAAGATGGATGCGATACCTACTACATAGAGGTGATGTTTTATCCACAGAACAGAGCTCAATGTGAATTGAACTAGATTTATCCCATACATGTACCTCCTTTAGGGAAAAAAAAAACATACTAATGAAAGCAAAGCGTGGCTGAATGAAAGGAGAGATCATTACACGCTGTGATGCATTCTGGAATTTAAAAATAATTATATTCAAAGTCTCATTAGACCCAAAAATTTCACAGAGCTGCAACTTTGCTCTCTCAAATTGAATAATGGGGATGCTCTTGCTCCACTTGCTCCATTGCTCAGGCTATGTAAAAAGTGTAACACATTATTCAGCCAGGACTGCAGGATTTATACCAAGTGCCAAATTTGATTGTGGTTAACCGCTTTTTTCCCCACACTTATTCCTCCAGGTAACATCATACAGCTTGGAAGTGGAACGATGCTTAGGTTTAACCACCCAAGTGAAGCAGCCCAGCTCAGAGAAAAACGCCAGGTACAGACTGTCTGCAAAACCAACACAGATAAACCTTGTTTTGTTTTGTTTTTTAAATCTGCCTGTTCTCCCTATGAGACAGTGTTTCCAGCCATGATTTAACTATTGGTTCAGAATTGGTAAAAGCAAATCAGCATCACACGCTGTTTCCATAACTACCGTCTGTAACACCTGCTACCTTCTGCAAACGTGTTCAGCTCCACAAAACAAGACCGGTGCAGAATTATAACGAGGGAAATAAGAAATACTGCAAGCTTTTCATCTGCCACAGCTTGTTTTTTTGCCTGTTGAGCATGAGACTCTGATTAACTGGCTCACGAAAAAGCAGCAGACCAACACATCACCAACATTTACTTTCCCATGGTGTATGGTTTTCAACCTCAGAGAGAAGGCCAGGTGCGGCAGCTTTCAGAACCGGCTGCTTTTCATCCATCTTGCAGCAGCTCCCTCCTGGCTTTTCATTCACTTTAATGTGTTTTTAAAAGAGCATTGTGTCAATACACACTTAGTCTTGAAGAAACTTCAGCTGCTGTTTGCCTCAAATGTTTTCCTGAGCTTTTGAACGTGTAAGCCCAACTAGCTGTGAAGGAAACAAAAACAACTGTAAAACTTCCTGTAGAGATTGATTTTTATTCTAAGGTTTATATTGGCTGATGTTAAACCTTAATTTGAAAATGGCTGGTGATCACTGCATTTATGAATGCTGTAGGTTTTATTGCTCACTTCATTAATAGTCATGAAGGTCTAGAGATTTCCTCTGCCAATTCAATGACAACTAATTTATTTTTTGAATAAGGTATTCAAAGTATTCAGTATTTAAAGTATTACATTTTTTACCCTCATTTTGGGGCATCTCTCTCAACACTCCCAAAATATAGTTTAAATTGAATGGCGGTCATAATTCTGCTCACATTTATAAGGTAAGGGAGTCTGCTACTCCTTATAAAAAAAAAAACAATTATATTTTGGGTCACACACTTGATATTCATAAGGTTTAAATGATTGTAGAGTGATAAAGTAAGGCCTGTATGAGAACCAGAGCTGCTACAAATACTGGTAAACAAGCTTTTCATTGGAAAAATAAACAATTGTTTATAGTGACAGTGATATAACAATGTAGCTACAAACAAACTAAGTGTATTTTGACATTGTTTTTTGGCCCCAATTTAAACTATACATCTAAAAATCTGTGACTTTAATTAAATCTCCTACTGCAGTTTCATGTATTTTCTAAAACTCATTCTCACTCCATTGTCTTGACTGCACTGAACTTTTTTGGCAGATTTCTGCCCTGCATCACTGAGAGTGACTGCACTTTAACAACTGACTACCCACATCTCATCTTTGCTGTAATAGTAAGAATCTTTCTAGCCATGAATTTTTAACATTAATTCCAAATGAGATGGTGTCAGTTCCACATTAGTTTTGTCTGGGTACTACCTGTGCTAGAACGTCAAGAATATGTTGTGTTGAAGTTTTTTATTTCAAGGATTGCGGATAGTTGCCAATGGTTTTACATTTATCTCTCTGCTCTTGCAGTAGAAGTAAAATGACTTAAAATTTCCAACAAATCAAATTGCTCAGGTATCACGGAGTGAATTAGAATATTCAGAGTAGTACTACACTTCTAGATTGAGAGTGTGGGAACACTTTTCATACAGACCATAAAAAAAAAACCCACAGGAATTGGCCAGGTGGTGAATTACAGCTGTTCTCCTGCCAGCATGCATAAATGATCCTTTCATTCCAGTAATATACACTATAATAGATTCGTGCTGCTTAAGTGTGATGACAATTTGCCAGTTGCCTCTGAATGTGTAAAAGTCCTTCGGTGTCTTTACGACCTGTTTCAATTACTGATGACATGGCGGTAAAAGTTATTTTACGATTAAAGCATTCGTTAATTGCGGTCTACCAGTGACAGCTGTCATTCACTCCTCGATGCTCTGTTAGGTTTCCATCTCACACTGCCGTTCCCTTTCTGTTGTCTGCAGAATGGGCTTATGTCTGCATTCAGCCTGTCATTGACAGACCTGTCCAAATCTACTGAGAATCTATCCAAAGTGATGCTGCAGAACCCAGGGTGAGTGCTGTACAAACTGATGGAGGTATTTTAGTGTTGTCATTATTCCAGTCATCCTATAACTGCTGTATTTTCATATCACAACATTAGAGACTCTTGGGTTTGAGTCAACAACACCTTTATTAATTAACAAATATATTCTAACAAAGACTCGGCATTACAGCTGGAACTAACAAAAGTTTTGGCAAATTGTTGAATTTCTACCACTTAGAGAGCACACTATGTCAATGCCAAGAGATGAACAAGAAAAACACACTGCACCAATCTTCTTTTGGACAGTCTAATTTTATTAGGAATTTCAAAACGACATGATGCACTGTAGCCCACCAACCCATCAGCAACATTATGCTAATGTGACATCTTTATGAGTTGCCACTGCCGTGAAATGTATGACATGTCATTGATTTGTTAGTGGACCAGTGTTTATCGAATTACTGTCTAAAATTCAATTCACTCTGCAGTGATTGACTATCAAGAGGTTAACAATTAGAGACACACCTAGGGTCGTTGATGGGAAAACTCTGATTGCTCAGCTACCTGACATGAAATAGCCATCTTGATGCTGCAGAACCAAAAGCTGCCCACGGTCAAGTGGTTCACAATGCCCATAGAAGAGGCACAGGTTCATCTGTCTGACCTCCAGTTGGCATTAATACTGACAAACTTTTTTTTGGTAGAAATATACAATGTTTTAGCTCATAAAGTATTTAATTTAACTCCCAGTTGTAGTACGTTATTGTAAAAGTTGGTATGCAGTGTAAAAAGTTTGAGAACCAGTTATTCATGTGTCAGTCAGATGAGACTTTCAGATTTTAGCTGTTTTTTCAGCTTGTTCACCTTACATTAGCTTCATTACAGTGTGCAAAGTTGTAGTAAAGGCAGGTAAATATCAGACCTTCATTCCAAACAGTCTAATGAATATTTGTTCAGCTCTGAGAGAGACACACAAGAGGCCAATAGTATTGACCTGGTCACTGAGACACTCCATCTACAAAAACAGATTTAGATTTTAAAAGAAAACACTTTGTTCCTCACTTGTGATTTATCCAGTTCTTCACCAGTACAAGTGACAATGACTGTGTAATGGAGAAAGGTTGTGGAACTGCTGAGTCACTGGGTTGTTTTCCACGTGTGTACTGATTTAAAAATAGAACATTAATGGCAAGTCTGATCTTTGGGCATTGTTGCAAATCCCAAAGCCTTTAGTTTTAAGGTGCTCATAACAGGGACAGAGATTTATTTGTTTTTGTAGTTGTCAATACCTGTGGCATGTATGTAAATTCAAGAATGTCCCTCTCGACACAGACCAAATCAATGCTCCTTCTGGAGTGTGTGTCCTTCATTCGTGGCTGAAAATACAGAAACACATTTTCAATTTCTGCCTTCACTGACCAAAAACAGACTGTTAGGAGCCAACATCCGGCTTTAATCTATTCAAACATCCATCAATGTAGTAATGTTTACCACCTCCTGCCACAAGCTTTAGAGGAGCTTTATTTTTAAGAATATCAGCCTGTTGGTGAGTGTTTCATCTGTGGTACTTTTTAATGCCAGCGTTATTACTTTACTTTATACGTATGTGCATCTCTTAACTCAAGGTTTAAAGAAGGCCACTAAATAAATGGGCATTGTTTGAGGCTGTAGTATATGTGGTGATAACAGGTACACGTAACAGGGTGCAGGATTTTCTAAAGCATTTGAATCTTCAATTTACCTCCTAACCTCAGGGTCACCGTTGTGTTGGTTCATTTGTGATAACCAGGATTGTTGAAGACAAAGAGAAGTGTAATCATCAGGAGGAGCCCAGGCAGCAGTACCAGGTTAACTTAGCCAGGAGCACTTTGGACAAAAAAAGACAAAAGGAGGATGGCGAGGTTCCCAGTGAAAAGAAAGAAGAAAAGATGACGGGGGCACTGGTGGGAGAGACTGGTAACGGGTAAGTTAGAGGAAAAACAAACTGTGAAATATGTGGTGTTAATGAATCCTTTGTTTGTGAGCCAGTCATTCCACAGCACAGACGCTGGTTTGAGTGGCACATGCCACAAAACAAAGTTTTTAAGGACATTTTCTTTTAGTTACAGCTTTTTCAGAGCAGCCATGTCGGTTCTTATCTCCTACTGTTACACCAACCTTTTTTAGGTCCTTCCTCCTGTACTGTATATCCTTGAATCTTCTCTAGGAACTTTTTCTCTGAACATTTCTCTGTTATTCTTTAAAAAAACTGAACCTGCCTTCTGATCTAATCATTTGTATTCATGTCTATCCCTAACACTACTGCAATATAATGATATTAGTCTATAGTGTATGTATGAACAGCTCTATACTTACCATGCGTTTAATTGGTGGAACGTCGCTAAAACGCCACCTTAACCCTTGTGCAGTCCTTCAAGTCTAGGTGACCACCGAGTCACCTTAGACCCAATGTGCCTTTGTGTATGTGTGTGTGTGAGTATGTGATTCACAAAAATCCTTTAAGCATCTTTCGGACCAGAACTGCATCTCTCTTGTGATGTCAACACATTTGAGCTGAAGATTTGGATTTTGCTCCCCCCTCCAGAGTGCAGGGTTTTATATGCAAATCCTCTAACCAACATGCAGAGATTCAGTTTAATTTCACAGCTAGTAGAGTGACTCTGATCCATTGCTGCTGTTTTGACTGTTTGCTTTTTTATATTTAAGGGATGGATTATGTGAATTGGGATAAGGGGTACTGCAGTCGGGTCTTGTCTTTTACCTCATAACTGTTTGAAGTCTCTCGTGTCACAACACAGTAAATAATTCCACTGACTTTTTAAAAAAGGCCCAGTTGTCTGTGTGAGCATATATACAGCTCTAGTGTGTTCATAACTGTTTCTATGTACTCATTTTTTAAAATTCTGATAAACTACCAAATGAATTGTCTCCTTTTTACAGTCTGCTGGCTGCTGTATCTGAAGTGCAGTGCAGCGCTGCCTCAACAGAACTCAGAACTACAGTATGTACTCATTTATCCTACGTTTTAATTGTAAAATAATCACTATTTAATTTATATTTTCAGTCGAATCCCTTTGCTTTCCCTGATACTGTGATAAAAACTGTAATATTCTTTAAAAAGAAATGCATTTTCTTTGTTGGTAGTGTTTTTATGCATATATTTATTTAAGTCCTGGATGTTGTTATGGAAACATCGGAATTTAAAACAAGTATTCACAAATATTCTTATTGATGACTAAATATAAAATTTTTATACCCCTAAAATTTATTTGATTCTGACAGTGGCTGATTTTAATTTTAATTTTATAGAAATTGATACAATCAGATGATTTTAAATATAGAAATATGTCGAGTTTGGGTTTGATTTCTTTTCTTATTTTCTTATTCACCTGCAAAATTTAAACTAGGCCATTGGTGGGAAACATCCTGTGGCTCTCACTAGTTTTAAGGCGGATGAAGACAAAATAGAGGGTGGGGTAAGCACCAGGGAAGTCTACAATCAGGAGAGAGACTCGTGTCATAAATCAAGGCTGCGGCTGATGTCTGAAAGGCTGTGGAGAAAAGCTCAGAATGGGGCTACAGTTCCAAGTTATCAGAAAGAGGAGGTTTGGTCAGGGGATGCCAGCCTCCAGCAGACAAGTGTCCTGGGCCTGGGTTATGGATGTAGCTCGAAGCCAGAGGGGAATGCTAATGAGATCCAAGGTGTTGTGGCTGACTGCTACAAGGGAAGACCTGGCTCTGGTGGGAGCTCATTAGGCAGCGTGTCCCACCTGCAGAGTGGTGGAGGAACTAGCTCCATGTCTGTCCTCCCACAGACCGGCACTCAATCTCAAATGGACAAAATGCCTCTCAGCAGTCAGGCGCCCTGTCGTACACCTGAGCAAACAGTCTTCGAGGGGCAAGTCTGCTGCGGAGAGACGAATGAATCTGGACATTTAAAGGAGGTCCCAGGAGCAAACATGACAGAGACTGAAGAAGCAGCAGCCACAGGTCAAAGATCAGCGCTGGGCCTTTTTGTCCACAGAGTTTCATGGATAGTCCAGGATGCAGGGCGTCTCCTCCTCAGTCCCAGCACGATATTACAGACCTTTAGGAATGAGGGGCTACAACCTTTTGGGGTCTACCATGCCATGTCTCTAGTGCAGGAGAGTAAGGTGGCTTCTCTGGTGAAGAATAGCCATGTCTTCTCTATGGTGAAAAGGAGCTTTGTCTTCTCTTTGTGGAGAGACAATCATACATTTTCTACAGTTGAAGAACCCTTGCCCATGCAGCACATTCAGTCGGAGGCTACTCAGTCTCCTCAGCCTGGGGCAACTAACATGAGTCCAGGAGGCTTTTGTCCATCCAGCACCAAACTCCCAAACGTTTCAACACAAACTTTAAGCAAAGCAGAGGAGCTTTCATGTAATAAACCAAGAATGCCAAGCATTTCGACAAACAACTTAATGAATTTGTCCAATAAGCAAGACATGGCTCTTATTCATATAAAACAAGAAGACACATCTGTGACAGAAAAAGATGTGTCTAAGGAAATAGTTCAGGTGCTGGAGAAAAGCACAACAAAGAGTGACCTGTTTGTAAGCCAAGTGTTGATACAATTTCCTGAATCTCTTTCTCACCTTCAAACACTTCCACTGCAAGACATACTGAACGTTTTAAATTCTATCATCTCCACAACACTGATTACCACCCAGAATATTGTAGCTCTCTTCTGGCTCAATGTGGCTAAATGCAGCCAACCTGATCCCTGTCCTGCCCTCCTGATCATGGCTGAAACTGGTCTTTACACCCTGACCACTGACTCAAAAACCCTTACTTTGTTTCATTACCTCCCATTGTTGCAGCTGAAAGAAATCAACATAGCCTTAGCAGGACAGAGTCTGCGTTTAATGGGAACCACAGAGGACAGCATCCTCGGTGTCTACACTCACAGCCAGAAGATCACCAAGGAGCTGTGTGTTGTTATACTTGGTGCCATCTGCCCCGGGGACAACAGGATCTCTCAGCATCCACTGCTTCATGGAGACTTAATGAAGATGTCTCTGGACTGCCAGGTTTATGTCCCTGACCTCCTGATGGATGCTGGTCTGAGGGTTTGTTCTCAGTTTCACAGGAGCCTCGCTGATCTGATCTACCTTCTCCATTGTAACATGGATCACACTGGCATCCCTCTAGGAGACATACACATACTACTTTACTTCAGTGTAGCGGCATGTATCAGCCCTGACTCTCACTCTGAATCTCTGATGCAACTGTTCCTCACCGATACCTCCTTTGGTCTGGTGCAGGTTGATACTGTCTTCCACCCGACGCTGTGCTGCGTCACCCTGCAGCCCTACCGTCCACTTTTTTGCAACTTGACTCTTCGCCAACGCTCAGATGTGCGCTGCGTTCTTCTGCACGATGAAGACGAGCGTGGAGCTGTCAGACTGGATGTAATCCTAGTAAACACGAAGGGCAGGGGTCATTCTGAAAGCGTCTCCATAGCAACAAGCCCGCCTGCAAAAGCTTCAAATTCAGCTCCTCTTGCAGAAGTGTGGAAATTAACTTTCAGTTGCTCCAGTGAAGCTGCCTTTCTAATTAATCACTTGTCAAATGTCTGATCAAGGACCGAAAAGCCAGTAATGAAGACCTCCGCTTGAAGTCTCCCTCACAGTTTGCAGTGATGAAAGTGAATTTTACAGACTGTTTTACTGACAGTTTCACTGCTGACAAAGGAAAATAATGAACATTCTGAAGTTTACCAAGTAAGTTGTTTCTCTGTTCACTACCTTTTAATGTCAGCCCACATGGCCTCATAACCACATTTTATCTCTTAAAACGTGTTCTGCTTTTTTCTTTTTTTTTTTGTAAAAGATGTTTATATAATGTTTTAAATATTCATTTCAATACTGATTTAAATAACTATTTTAAATGGCAATCATTCAAATACATTTTGTATGTCCACTTCCTTCTTTAAATGTTTTATATGAACTGATATAAATGTGTTTAAGAATAAAGGAGAAAATAATTTATTGTTGCTCTATTGGAGTTTATCATTACAAGTTAGAATTACATCATCTCTCATTCTGTGCATTTTTTCCAACAGTATTTGAATATTGTATTTAATTAATTTTGTCCTTGTTTTACCATTTCTCTCTATGCCTCTTTGTCATTGTCTGCTTCACTTAATGCATCATTATTTTCCTCTATTACTGATCTTTACAGTATCTTTACAGATGTTTAATCAGTGGTTAAGGTATGTATTCACTATTTGTTGTTGTTGTGTTTTATTAATGTGAAGTTGATTTAAAGTAATTAGTTAAAATTTCAAAGAAGGTTAAGAAAACTTTGTAGCTTAGAAAAGAGCTTGCTGATACTGAGAGACTGTGAGGTCAAAGGTCCTTACAAATCGGAGTTCATCGTTTTCAACCAGTTATATAAGACTAAACTTTATCATTTTTGCTTCTTATGAAAAGTCAGTGATGGGTAATTTGTAAGAATTCAGTGCACAAAGGCGATGTTCTCCCTGTGATTCTGGAATGTTTGTAAAACAAAAAACGTCAGATACATAACCTTGAAAAAAATTGACTTCTTGGGAGTTGAAACTGAATCCTCCTTTTCTGTTTCTGAACTGGCTGACCCCCGTTCACTGTGGAAATTACAGGGCTGGTTTAATGCATCAGACCTCTTGCCTGCTGTAGCATGAAGGATGGTAATTTTGGCTGTGAATGAACAAACACTTTATAATGTTTGAGGCAGTGATGTGAAAGGCTTATTTTTTTCCTCCCTGTCGCTTCAGCTCCAGACAGCTAATTACCATTCAATGCAACCACTGTGTATCATGTCCTTCTGTGAATAAAGCACAAAAGCAGACAAATAATCTGAGACGCTCTATATTCAAACGAAGATAGTGTCTGGCGTGCAACAAAAATTTTTCGAACTATGGATTAAATTTTCCGGCAGCTAATTTTCACATTACATCTGGGCAAAAAATGACACATTTTGGCAGAGGATAGTGGGTTTAATATTGTCAGCACAAAGAAAGACAGCAAGTATCCTGCAGATAAGTCCATCAATTGAGGCAGTGTTTGGAACTGCACAGTTGGGATTTGGTACATTCATCTTTTTTTTTATATATATATTCTTTTGAAAATATACCCAGTGATTAGACAGACAATGCAGCCACATGATGATAAAGGAAGACATTGAACAAATACTTAGTAGTTCAGTAGTTATGGCCAAATCGTTATACAAAAATTTGCAAAGCAAACGTAGAAAACATAAGCAGCCATATTTACAGCATATAAAGATGTCTTTGCCACATATATTTTTTTGAGATTTCAGGCTAGTATGAAAAAAATGTGACAAATTCAGAACAAAACAAAAAAATTGAAATATGAAAATAGGCTCCACACATGCTGCTGTAAACAATAGTTATACAATCGGATATAACATAACTTAGACATTATGTTGTTATTAATGATCACAAAACATGTTGGAGTTAATAGGACTACTACGCACGACATTTGAACTGTATGACCTTTTATTTAACTAGACCTCAACTCTGTCCCATTTTCTTTAACAGTTACAGGATCACCTGAAATCTGTCCTTGACAAGAAAACGAAAGAGTTCTGCACTGCACACAAAATGACAATTATATATTTTTAATCTTTTTAGTGTATTCTGAAATGGTAATAGACACAAACAGTGATTCACCCTCATATTCACACTTGTTGTCAATTTAGAGTGGACCATTTAACTTCCTCCATGTTTTTGTACTTTGATATGAAACTAGAGCACCACAGGATCCGGCCCCTCCTGACACCCCCACACACCAGGATAACATGAAGAACAGGAGAACTACTGGCTGTGAGGTAAGAGTAATAACATTTTGCTAAAGGTACCAACACACTTAAAAATGGTATTCAATGCATTTATAGTGCCTCCTGCAGGGGTGATAGATCAACTACACCTTAGTTTGTTTACCAGCACTAATCACAGTTTCTTAATTTCTAAACTTTTAAATAATAAAAACAAAACAAAACACAAACTCTAGCTGAACTATTGTTGCTATTTACGGGTCATTCAAGTTTCCATCTGCTGTGGTTTCAGATCTAGCGCAGTTTCCCAGATTAAATACACAGGCCCTCTAACGGTCACGTTGACCTCTCTACACTGATAAAACAAAGTGCTCCTGCTGACCTGTTCAAGCTCTGATGCCTCTCAATGATTTTGTCATCACTGTGTGTCATCACTGCTTGTTATTTGCAGTTACAGGCCATGTGGGCAATTACCTTCTATTTATCCTGTTCCATCTGCCTTATTGGTAACACTATTAATTGTGACTTATTGTAAACAATATTCATTTGTTCCGAGGAAAGACATTAGTTATGACGCAAAGTTACATCAATGCTTCTTTCTTCTCAAAGGCTTTGTGTCAAGGGCACTTTTTCATCTTCACTTCCAGCTGAGAGGAGGTCTATTAAATGTCCAGCGTGTGCAGCCAGTGCAGCCTCCAACTGCTTTAAATTCATTTCACTTTCCTAATGAACTTCATTACTGTAGCCCGTCTAAAAAAAGGCCAGTGTGTTTTTCAGCAGTAGCCGGTTTGAACCGTCCCTCTGACGGAATGTGTTAGAGAACGAGTCTCTGAGGACACAGACGCAACGGCGACCTTAATGTCACTGCCATCTTTGTGCGGCACTCATTTGTGAATGTCTGTCCGCAGGCCAGAGAAAACTCTTTGCCCTCTGAATGAATGAGTTTGTCACAGAGTGTCATTTTTAAATTGGACTCCATCTCTCCCTATCTACCCTTCCTCCGTTTTGGACCTCACATGAGCTTCATTAGCATTTACAGGAACTGTGAGACATTTACCACCAAAGATTGTGGCAAATTTCACAGGCTCAGTTTTACTGTTGCCCTGGGCGGGGGGTAGAGGCAGTGCTCACCATCTGCTGATTGTGACTGTACCCGACACTTTCATAAGACACTGCCTTCCTGTCACTGCCAACAGCTCTCCTCTCTGTGTAAAATGTGTACTTTATATCTGAGATCTGAGAGCCCTGGAATTAGACATTAATTTTTATTAAAACATATTCTGCCTTGCTATTTACCAATACTATAAACACATATGCTACCAGTACATACATGGTGTAGTAATATACAATACTTATACATACATATATACCTGAAAGCTTCTGTTTTCACCTGCCCTGAAAATCTAATAATTCCATACTGTACTAAAATATATTATACCATACTTATATTTTATACTGTAATGTAGTACTATTCTGTACTGTTTTAATACTACACCATAGTAAATTGTAATATTCTGTTGTTACATACAGTAGAATGGTATACTGTAATATATTCTTTTATACTATACTATACTATAGTATTACTCATTATTTCTTCCTCTGCTATTTTGTTAGTGATTCTCTTTTTTCTTTTAAAACCTTATTATACATTGCATTAAAGAGGACTTGCCCATGTGGAAGAATAAATAAACTCAGCCAGTCTCCGCCTTCTAGTTACCTTTATTGCAACTCTGCTAATTACAGTCCAAGCGAATGGCTGTCCTGTGTCTTCCTTTGTGAAACCCTCTTGTTTGCCTGAATATGCTGCTGCTGGTGGTTCAAAAAGCAGCACAGTTCATACTTGTGCTTCTGGCAGGGTACTGCTGTCCTCTGATAGCTCAAGCATTTTTGATTACCTTCCTCTAAAAGCTGACAGACGTACTGCAGTAAGCAGCAGGTCACACAGATGAACAGCTGCTCTCACTGAATGCGCTCTTACATGAGGCTCTTAAGACTGATAAAAAAAAAGTTGGCAGGAACAACCAGACTTTCTGTATTTTTATGAAAGTGTTTAAGGTAAATGCACTTCAATCACATGTGCCAGACTTTTGCCTTGTCTTTGTGTGAGTATATCAATCATTAAAGGCTTTGTAAGGCCAAAAAACAGCTAAACTGGATATACTGTAGATAGTCAATAATATTCCAGTTTTGTTAAATGCTGACATCCTTTTGTTTGTGTGCAGTGGCCAGGAATGACAGGATCCAAAATGAGCAGATCGGGGAAGCGGCCAAGGTTCAGAGGTTTGAAAACAAGATCTGGTTTAAGGAGAGAGGATTGGCACAAAAGAAGACTAATGGACATGTTGGAGACGGGGCCACGAGCTGGAGACATGGTTAGTGTTTTTACCCTAGAGCACAAACATTGCTGCTCTGCTCTCTGTCACTAATGGTCTCTCTGTATTAGGTTTGCATGTTCCTCCTGTGCGCACGTTTTCCTCAGGCAGTGTTTCCCCAAAACATCCAGGCTCTCCTTAATGCTTCACTCTAAATTGACTGTAGGTGTGAATGTGAGTGTGAATGTTTTCTTTCTACAGTACATGAGGTCCTGTGATGGACTGATGAACATTGTAGGATTAACTCAGCCCTCACCCAGTGAATGCTGGGATTTTCACCAAGTGGACAGAACCCTGCTTTGAGTAATGTTTAGAGGTTTGCTGTCATCGTATGTGGCTCAGTATAAATAGACACAACTGTGGCTGTTGAACTTGTGTTTCTACTTGTCAATGCACATCATGTTAGCCCAGAACACTCAGCAAACACTTGTCTGGCACATTTCTATTTTAGCAGCAGCTGCCTTTAAACTCCTGCAATGATTAATGCTCATTCAATCTGGACTCCAGTCTGTGGGGTGCTGTTAAGTTAGATTAGTAAATTGTCCATAAGAATAGTCTCTTTTCACAGCCATTCAGAGCACTCTTCAGTTCTTGTTGCATCTGAGGGAGGAATAGTTAACTTTAATGCAGGACTGTGTTAGATTGCTCACGGTACAACATGTGCTGAGTTTATGTTAACTATAACCAAGAGCCCTGTAAATGCACACATGCCACATGTAATGTGTGGAGTTATATTCACGATATCACAGTCTTAGGCCAAGTCTAAGTCAAAAGCATCAAAGAAAAGGTCATATGCGGTTAACGTTGATACACATATTGCAATTTGAGAATAAATGCTGTAAAGGATGGCTGTAAGAAATGTTTTTTTCAGTTTGCAGTTTTATTATAGGTCACTTAAGTTTAAGTGGTTTATATCCAGTTTAGGAAAGAAAGAATTTCAATGGAGTCTTATTCAGCATTTCCTGTGTTTTTAAGTTTAAATCTTTATCATCGTGAGTCACTGTAGTCGAGTACATCATGGTTAAGTACTGTACACTGAGGAGCTGGATCACTCATGATGAAGCTCTCTTTTGTCCACATGATGGTTTGCCTTCACCTTCTTACACCGGTCTGACAAACAAAAGTTTGGTTTTAAAACACAGTTTAAAGAAATGTTCATATTGTGCTCCTAATTATTGTCGTCTTTTACAACGTTACTGGTTCCATGACAAAGAAGGTTAAGCAATTTACTCAAATCAGAATTAGAATGGCACAGAACGGCCTGAAACCCCACACCTCGGTGTAATCGTGTGTAATTGTTATTGATCAACAGCGTTATCACAGCATTGTCGATGTAGCATTGTCTTTGGGAGGAACAGAAAAAAAAAAAAAACAAAACAAAACAATGAAATAGCTGAAGCTGTAAGCAAATAATTATCAACTTGAAGCCCAATAAATTAGCACTATCTGAAACAATTGTGTGAGTTGCACCATGGAGGTGAAGTGCCATGGTGGTGATGAGTCCTATCAGCAAGCCCTTCTCTTTTGGGGCCCCGAGGAAAAAACGATATTTATGACAAAACCCCTGACAAACAGGACAAGGCTGTTTTCCAAACCTGCTGCATTTTACTTTTATGGGAAGCAGGTGAGAGCGTTGACAGGCGGCGCTGGTCCAGACTGCTGATGCTGGCGATGTGAGCTCCACACCTCCCGTTTCTAGGCTTCCTGCTTCCAGCATGGTGTCATTAATCAAGCTGCACAAGTTAAGTGTTACTGGAGGCATTGCTGTGTTATAAATTGCATGGGAAATGCATAATTAGTTAGCAACAAATCTATTTTACAGTCATACTGTATTCAGTAGGGGATGCATTTTGTTCCAATTGCTTTTCTGCTGGAATAATAATCACTGCTTTGGACCAGAAGTGGTGCTGCCTCACCTGATGCAAGAAAGCCCAGGATGTAGCTTAGAAATCATATGGGAGTCACTGGAAAGCAGAGAAATAGAGAAGCAGAGCGCTGGCTGGCCAGCGTTTCTCTGCCTTCCAAGACATCATTTGTGTATAAATGACTCCATCATGTAGAACAGAATTGATGTTTGTACTCAGTGGATCCATCTTGGTAGGATAGTGTCTGTCCCTGGTCTCCACTTCAGAGTCACAAGGCCGTATACAGCCGTCTCCTATAGCAATTTGCCTGGGGCTCTCGTTCTCTCACACACATTCTCACACATTTGCACACATCTGCACATTTGACAACTCTCCGACTCCTTTTATAACTTGACAAACTTTGTCCGGCTTTGTAAAGTTTTTTTTATTTTTCCGCTTCACAAACTTCTGTGTTCCATATTTCATCTGAGTGCTTTCAACTGTCTGTTCTGTTTTTTAGCGAGAAAGAGAAGAAAATGAAAAGTATTCTCTCATTATTCCTCGCATCTTTAGCCCATCCTCGGGGCCTTAACCTAAACAGGCTCTATTTCCATGTAATTGGTGCTCATGTTGCTCCGGTTTCCGTTGTGTATTTTTTTTAACATGGCCATGCTTCCTAAATGGCAGAAACAGGGTGCAAAGTGTCTCTCACTATAGGCGGCAAATTACTCCTCAGAACGCCTCTAACACCCATGTGCAGGGCAGAGCTGGCATGAAGGCAAAACAATTTGTCCAACATGAATAGACTCCCTGGAGGCTGTCTTAAGTGTTAAATGACCTGGGTGAACCCAATACTAATCCGCAGCTCCAGTTATTCAGGCTTGGATTGCTAACACTCCTAGCCTCTGCACAGCCATTTGAAGACTGTTTATGCAAATTCAAGGTGATCTGATTTCCCATGGCTTAGTTTACTGTCTCTCTCAGCCCCCTGGAGACTCCTGCAGTCACTCCAATCTTTCCAACTCCTCGCTGTGCCGGCCTGCCCCTGTGAGTGGGTATATAAATATTATGCAGTGGAGGTGTTTTACATATAATTAAGTGTAACAGTGTGAAATTTCAGGGATTTATTGACACTTCAAAAATTGCGATTAAAGTAAAACATGAAAAAAAAAACCCAGGATGCTCAGAGACTTCAAAATATATTCTGTATTTTGTGCACACACACCGTAAAATCAGCCACATTTATGCATAGACAAAATGAAGCCCCATTCCTGAGGGTGTAAAAATATTCACAATGGAACTTTTTGTCCCTCTGACAGCTTGTGTGCAGTTTCACCTCTCACCACAACAGGGGGCAGCAGTGAGCCATGGTTTGAGGACGAGGTTGTACTTAACACCTCTTCTCTTTCTTTTTTCTTACAAATAGAATTGTTATCTCCCCTCTAGACTCCTGTTTGATTTTTATTGGAACAAATAAAAGAAAAAACTACGCCTATAAATGACATTTTACAAATGTACATAGCACACAAACCTTTCTTCTGCATCAATGACGATCCTTATTGGTACATTTTGGGTTTCTGACAGTGTTTATGTTTTGAGTGCAACACGATGTTAGCATTTTGTTGAAAACGAAATGAACAGTGTATTAGAAAAGATAGACATGAGACTTTTATGTGTAATATTCGGGTAAAAACGCATCTTTAGTATCAGATTTTTAACAGCATTATTATTGAATAATAAGCTAGAAAATAAGTAAGAAAATACTTCATAACTCTAGAAAAAAAACTATATTAAAATGAAGAATAAACTAAAAGAATGAAGCAGGATAATTAGACAAAAGTGAAATCAGTGATTAATTCACAGTGCAGGTTTCAACAGGGTTTAATACACTCTTTTGCTTCAGGAACATATTAGAAGCGTTCCTTTTCTGTCTTAGAACAATCACCGCCGCTGCTGTATGTTGTCCTGAATGCTGAGGCTCAGGACACACTGCCATAGTCAACAAGAAAAAGGCAATAAACTGCAATCAAGAAATGTACACAGCAGGTCTCACATTAAGCTGAACCTTGTTAAATATGTTCTGTATTTACTTAGAACATTTGGATTTGACTAAGACAGCCATCTGGAACCAAACTAATTAAGACCGGCTGATGTGAAGAACAAAACAGCATAAACTTTCAAGTGCTAAACACCCCTTCTAGTTTCTTTCAAAGAAACTAGATACAGATTACAGTTGCAACGAAACATTCATGCAGGGTCGTGGTGAAATTTGGAAGTGTATTTGTTTGTATTTTTTTTTTGAGAGGGCTGTCTGTGTCTTTACTCTGTCCATTGGCCAGCTTGGGGCCAGTTTGTGTCCGGCCTGTGACATGAAATGTGAAGTGATGGATATTCGCTGTGTACCTTTAACTAAGGGTAGACCAAATAAAGTAAAGCTTGACAGTCAGTCACTATGGAACAGAGAGAAGAGATAATTAATAAATGCTGCCGAGAGTGTGAAGTGAATCGATTTACCCTCTCAGAACGATACGCACTAACACCCCAACTAACAAGCATTGTGTGTGCGCGCGCGTGATGTGGTGATGGCATCGGCTTGGACAGAGTCTACACTCCCTCTTGTCAGTTCAACTCAGTTTTAATCACTTCTAATTGTTGCCAGTGGTATGCATTAAATTTCCAGAGGGATTATCCAGTTAGGGGTGAAACATTGTGTTTAACTCATCAGGTCATTTTCTTTTCTGTCACGGCTTTTTGTGTTTTGGGCCCATTCTTTTTCTCACCTTTGTGAGTGTCAAATGCTTTGATTAAAGTAGTTGTTTCGCAAGTGGGTTTTTGTTGTGTTAGCCGAGTGTGTGCTCAGGACTCGTGGACGGTAGTGGAAGTGTGTGTATGGGTGTGTGTTGAATCCTGACGGGGTGACAGCTGGGTCCCTCTCTCTCTTCCTGCCCTCTCACAATGAGGCTGTGGCTGTTGGAGTGTGACCAGCCTCTCACCCACACGCCCTCCTCCCCCCTGCACTCTTCCACCTTCACCCTGCTCTGTCCGGATCCTCTGCTTGTGGCCCCTTTTTTGTCTGTCTTCTAATCCTGACTACATATGGGATTGGTCAGCCATGGAAACCTGCACAGGCCAATTAGAAGCAGTCGCCAGCTGGGCTTCCTTTTCACTTTTTCCATTTCTCCTCTCGCGCCCTGCCACGTTCCTCTCTGTTCCTCTCCAGTGGCTTCACGCTCCAGCATCTCACAATCAGAGTCTCACTCACGCCCATAATCATGCCAAGCTGATGGGCACAGTGTCCCCGTGCGTGGGATGGAAGCAGCGATTTGTGACACATCTTCCTCTCCGTGAACACCGTGTGCGCACATCCATGCTACTGCATCCACACACACAGACAGTCAGAGAGACGACGCTGCAGAGAGAGCTGCACTTTCTCCCCTGCCAGATGCTGCGTTTTGTTTTCGGCCTTTCCAACTGTTTGTACTAAATGACTGCAGAAAATAAAGAAGTCCTTTATTGAATTCATATCTCAGTGAAGGTGCCACGAAGCACATTCAAGCTTGACAGAGCCGCTGGCACGAGTGTAATTTGAAAACGTCTGAAATAATCAGTGCACCGTGGTGACAGAGGAATAAGTGGATTCTCTTTCAAGACACAGTTCTACAATGTTACCTCATATTTTCTCACTTATCACTTATTAACACTTGTGGCAATTTTGCATTGAAGTTTCTTTGTAAATAAAAATAGCTTTAGGTCATTTTATGAATTTACAGATATATTTTCTTTGTGGTGGATAGCGAATGTGGTTAAAAGTTGTTTGTTCATTGCCTCATCTGCAGTTGAAGGACTCTCAGAAATGTTGGGTTTTTTAAGAAAAATCACAGGTTTATCAAATGAAAAAAGCACAAAGAAACCCAACTTCTCTTTTGCCGACTACTAAAATGTCAAACTTTGCTTGAAGGACATATAATGATTGAAATGAAAAAGTGCTGTTGGTTATCAAAGAGAGAAATGGGCTTCTCCACATGCAGTAGAGCTTCTATTATTAAACTTATGATTCATCATGTCAGGAAAAACAGCCATGTGAAATCACAGGCCATCATCTCAGCACACTTCTGCTAATCTAACAAAAGTGTGGCCAGAGGGCCAATCAAGGCACGGTCACTGGTTTAAATTCTGGTGGTTGCTTCTTTCATGTACTTCTCATTTATTTAACCTGAAAAGAAAAGGCTTTTTGAACACAGTCCATGTGACCTTTAAGTAAAAGTATTTTTCCCCCCGTGTTGCTAACAGTTAACCCTGACTTAGACGATCAAACAATTATTGATTTACAGTTATTGATCTGCAAACTTGATGCAGTATATATTTGAATTGGTGCTGTTGAATTGTTAATTTGATTAATTAAATTGTGGAGTTTAACTAGATTAAAACTTGTAATGCACTTTAATGGACAGAACCGTCCATTCACTGTCTGTGCTCTGATAGTCAGTACATTTATTCCAACGTTGTTTCACGAGCACCTCGAAAATACCTCGTCAACACACAGCTAGCATATGTGATGTCTAGCATCTCAATTAATCATGATTAATCATCATTAATCAGCTTAAAATGTATAATCATGTGACAGTCCCAAGTGTTATTATTATCATTCAGCAGGTTATTTATATCCCACTAAAGCACCTCAGTGTTTCAAAGTATTTATTTTTTAGGTTTAACTGCAAATGTATTCAGAGTAATACTGTCAGAGACGCTAAGACCGTTTTAAGAAGATTTAATGTAAAACTCTTGTGCAATAAATTTGGGAAATATTAGAAAAAAAAATGCTGCTTAGTTTAATAGCAGATGAAAACATACTTATTTTAATAACAAAATTTTAAAAAAGTTTTAAAAATAGATCAATAAAATAAAAAATGTTTTTTCTTTTTTTGGGGGGGGTTTGTTTTTTGCTTTAGCCATTTCTCTGCTGTCTTCACTCATATTCTGCTCTGAGGTCATCAATCACTGATGCAGGACTGATGCACCTAAAGGAGCCAGATCTCATTCTGAGGTGTGACAGGCCTATTTTGTGCTTTTGGCAGTGACGGCTCTGTGTCAGAGCTCATGACAGGACGGTCGCCTCCCTGTCTCCAGAGGTTTGGGGGTTTGAAGGGCCACTGACCCTTTTTGTCCCCTTTTTCAGAGATGGTCTTCGACACGGCTTGTTTCAGACAGCAGCGAACTCCAGTAATTGATTTCTCTTTCTTATCTGATCTTGGTTGAGGTTCTTAGGCTCATGGTGCATCTCTCCTCAAAAACAAGCCAAAAAAAATTCATAAAGTGACCGTTGTGAAGTTTATATCCAACAGTCCCTGCGCTGACAGAGGGTCAAACTTCACATTATTGCAGTCTGATGGAAGCTTGGAATGTGACTGGTAACTTGTGAATTGCTTTCTGAAAGGATTGGTCATATATATTAGAGCCAAGAGTATTGAGGCATGAAAAGCTGAAGGAAGGGTAGATTTTGAAGCACTGAGAGCTGAACGACAGAAGGACTTCAGCTTATAGACTGGACAGGCTACATTAATAGATTGGTGAACTGATGCACAGTGTGAGTGAGTGTGATGAATAAAAGTGGCTCAGGGCACCACAAATTGAATTTGATTCCTTTTGTGAAAACCAGAGGAAAAAGTTGTAGCAGAACTCAGACACTTGTCAGATTTTTGTCCAAGTGGATTTTGGTGTTTTTACAACTGAAATGTTGTCGGACACCTTATAACTAATTAAGGAATCAGTGCCTCCCACCCACCACAGAGTAGAAGTGGTGCAGAGCTGGAGTTCCTGTTTGCCCTGCAGCAGGTTCAAGGTTCAGCAACACCTGATCCCAAATCCCAGTTTGGGTTGCGTCTGGAATCGTTAATTCTGAATTTGTCAAGTCACTATGCAGACAACCACTGCGACAAACTGAAAGTGATTGTTCATAACTATCCTTTATATAACAATGCATTTTTATTATCTGACAAATGAGGAAACCGATTGTTGCATTGTCGCTGGATAAATATTCAATATTTTAGCCAAATTGTACATTTAAACATAAACATCTTTGTAAACATTTTAAAAATGGTTTATTGCAATGGTAACTGTGTTTTGCCTGTGTAAAGTAGCAGCAGGTGCTGAGGGTGAAACTCCAGGAAGTTTTCAGCCTTGACAATAGATGAACCGTCTGCACACACACTCTCACTCTTAAGTTTCAGTTAACTTTAAGCTTTTTACCGTCTGAAAGTTTCCCTCACTCTTGGACACAAAAGAGACACCGGAGATGATTCAAACACAGCTCCCTGTCTGTTGTCTTGTGTTGTGTAGAGACACTGTGTCAGTCTGGGACTGTGGAGTCCAAATTGTTTTGCTGGCTGTCATTTTAATCAGCTCATTTCAGTAGTTAACACCTCTCATGCAGGCTTACGCAATTTGATAATGACGCTGAAGGAATTAGACTATTAATTAGATGCATACTGCAATGCTTCAGCATCATAAATCAAAAAAGTTGCCTCATGAATTCCAAAATGTTTCCTAATTACCACCGTAGTAAACAGAAGTGAAAATACTCACTGTAAATGAAGTGTGAATAGTATTATTGTGAGTCATGTGGTTTTATATGAATGACAACTGTGTGCCAGTCAGTCGAACATGCAGTTCTCTTCTGTCCTCCTCTGGTCTTGTTCTGGCTTCTCGTCCTGTAACCATCCACACTTCACTGCCGAGCGATTGGCTGTGAAATGGCACATTTGAATTCCATGCTGTGCCGGAGTGATTTTGCTGCCTACCTTGATGCTTATTTTGTTATGGAAATTCATGATACATTAACATAAGCAGCAGGAGAGCGGAGCACAAAATAATGAATCCTGGTGAGCAGGAATTAATAAATACATATACAGTAGACACCCAGGGCTCAAAAAGTGTAGACTTCAAGCTTAGCTCACCACACCTGATGGTCTTCATTGTTAGCTGCAGGCTTGCCCTCCAGAAAATTGAACGTAGTGTCTTCAGGCCCGACCACAGCCATCGAATGGTCTCATATGACTCGGGCAAATCAGAAGAGCTATAATATATATCCTTCTGTTATAAAATCAAGCATCATTATATAATTATTATAATCAGTCATCGCGCTAAATCATTGTAACTTGACCTCAGATGTCCTCTCAGTAAGTGGGTGGAGATGATTTGACAGTAGTCGGGGCTCAGGAAACCTCAGGTACATTCACCTTCCTCTGTTCAATGGATGGATTCCATTCACCTGATTGTGAATGCAAACAGGGCTGTGCTTAATACAGTACATTTGGCTGTTGCTAAGGCAACACTTTTTTTCAAAACACCCTGAAGGCTGTGTTAGTACCCAGAGGCAGGGTGCTCCAAGGGCCTAACCATTCAAGCCAATTTAGTATTCTCATTATGATGGAATCTGGCATTTCTGTGGAGTAATATATTAAAAATGTCTTCAGTGTATTTTGCCTCCCTGTGACCTGAGGTCATATGTCAAGTCAGGTTAAATTTTTTCTGGCATCAGTGATTGGAGTCTTGGCGCTTAATCACACAGGGGCAGGTTTGTGCCAGGTTTCATTGATTGACTAATTAACGTTTTCTTAATGAGTGCTGAAGGTTTGTGTGTTTGCTAGGAAGCAAATTACCATTTAACCACACATACAGATGAGCCAGTGATGCTGTTTATCCATTTGTGTCAGCAGATGCCTACAGTATGCTAACAGGGACGGACAGAGACTCCAGTGCATTTAACACATTTTCACATTCTCATGAAGCACTCATTAATTTGCTCCTAACTTTGAGAAAACCGGAGTGTAAAGTAAACACTGAGCTGCTGAAACACATGCTGTGAAACTTATGTTCCACATGGAACATAAGGCTTGTTATACAGTATATAAAATGTGCTCTTGTAGAATTAAATGTCTGGTAGATTTACCGAGTTAAATGTTATGGGTTTACCATAATGTTGGTTGTAATGTTTGTAAAAAGGTTTTTTTCTTCTCGAAGTTAGAAGAAAGAATAATGAAATTTGTACCAGATAGCTAAGTTACGTAAAATAAAACAAAAATAAACAAAATGAATAGCCAGGTCCAGTTCTTGTACACGTCTTCTTAGTGTAGCGGTTACCAGTGAATCATGGGTTTGATACCCAGAGGAACCACATGCTTGGCGCCTGCTGGAGGCAGCCTGAGAATAGCATATATGCTGCTAACACAACAATTTCAACAATTTCCCAAATATTGGATCAATATAGTACAAAAGTATTTTTTCTTTTTTTATTCCTGTATGAACGCTGCAAATTCTAACACTATAAACTATAAACTTGCTGTAATTCAAATTTCCAACATGCATAAACACACTTTAGGCTTTAGTACAAATAATTATTTACCAACATGTTTACTTGTAGACTTTTGCACAATATATAGAAAGAAAAAATAATCAATTTACACCCTACAGTGTTCTGTCTTATTTTCTGTGCATACGTATATTGTTTAACTTAACGTCTGTTTTTCCATCTTACAAAATACAGATTAGAAGAATGAAACAAACATTTTAACCACCGCTCTCCTGCTGCTCGGCTGCTCTGCGTGTGGAGTTAAGTGCAGTTGTATTTGACGGCTGCGTGAAAAGCAGCAGGCTCCAGGAGAAACACTGGAACTTCCTGCAGTTTGACTTTTAAGTCTCTGATCTCTAAATGCATTCCCTGACTCATTCCCTTTAAAAACAACCCGGAGAAAGAGAGAAAAGAAAAACCCATGTGACATTTTAGTTTGCTTTAATATTTTAGTAAACATCAGCTGAAATGAACAAAATGTCCACAGAGTTTCACCTGAGTAATCCTAGTGCATTTATTAATGTCCACTCTAATTACACGCCACTTCAGAACCACTTCCTTTTTTTCATTTTCTTTCATTAAGTTGTCTGGTTGTTTGCTTAGTAAAAAAAAAGAAAAGATATTGAACGTCTTCCAGGGTAAATGTATTTATCTTGATTCTTTCCCAGATGCCCTGGGTTTATTAGTGCTGTATAAAAACGCTGTATGTCATTTAAATGCCTCCTTTTAATTCATCTCTCCCTGAAGGCCACACTAACACAACATTTGCATTTCTTTAGATGCCATCTTAATAGAAGCGTGTACGGCGGCGTTAAAACTTTTGACCCATGATAACAAATAACGAGGACAGTAGGAGCTAATGACGCAGACGTAACGGAGGGTTATCAACACACACACTGCTGCTGGGTCTCCAAATAAAATAAATACTACGCTGTAAATCGGTCCCAAAAGCTTCTTAATATTAGTGGAGGTAAGAAGTTCAATCCCCTTAAGAAGCAAAGTGAGTTTACTGCCGCACAGCAAACAGCATTAGTTTTATTGGCCACTAAAATTCCCTCTTCTCTTTTACCCTAAAGTGAGCTGGTGCACTTTGAAATCAATCATCCAGGTGCGGATGTTCTCGTGTAAAGAAATATTGCTAATTTCTGACATCCCAAACAAAAAAAAATGTAGATTACCTTTTATAATTATGTAAATTACTAATGTATATTTAATTATCACTTTGAACATCTTCTTAAGCTTCTGATCTTTTCAGGTAGTGACAGCTAACCAGCTAGTATTAGTATGAAAAGTCAGCACATGAAAGAAACTTGAAGTGGAGGATATTGGTTTTGATGCAACCAAAACTAGGAGGCAAACTAGAAATCTTTGATTAGGGATACCAGCAGACTGGATTCTCTCTCTCTCTCTCTCTCTCCCTCTCTCCCTCCCCCCCCCCCCCCCCCCCCCCCCCCCCCCTCTCTCTCTGTCTCTCTCTCTCTCTCCCTCCCTCTCTCTCTCTCTCTCTCTCTCTCTCATATACACACACGCCTTGCACACTCTCTCTGCCTCTCCTGCGTGCTCTTACATCCTCGCTCTAGATCCAAAAGCTGCTCTTAGTGAACAGGGGACATTACTGAACTGACAGAGGAACTTGATGTTTGTACATTGTTATTCAGAGAACACGCTTTGATTGCTGTATGTAAGAGACAACAAACAGAGTCCACCTGTCGTTATCTGTTCTACACAGACAATAATGAGAATCCCCACGTCACCTGAATAAGCACATTATCAAGTTGACAATTAGTGGAACAGCAGACAGTGTGTTAATCCCCCTTCTCTCCATAGTTTTCTTGTCAGTTCATCAGAGTGAGCCGAGTGTGTGTTTATTTATTTATTTATTTATTTGGGACGGGCAGCAAATGTAATCTTCATAAACTGCTGCTGGAGTCTAATTGATGCAGCCTCGCTTCTTCAAAGCTCGACTGGCATCGCCGCAAGTCAATTTCCTTTCAACATTTCAGTGCCTCTCACCGCCTTTGAAGGCAGGCATCCTTAATGAACGGCATCAATTTTCATCCCAATTAGAGTGTTTATCTGGGCTTAGTTCACCTATAGTGTTGCCTGTGCCACTTGTGGGGGGAGATGAACTTTTATGAAGGGCAATCACTGTGCGTCAGATAAAAACAGCTTATCTAGCTCAGGGATTTAAGGCTTTAGTGCTGGAATTATTTTTCCTCCAATTTGTTTGTGCTGCGTTAACTGCTGCTGCGGGTCAGGGTTGCTATCCTGTGGTGGGGGGAGTGAGGGGGACAGTCAGGAGAAGGAGAGAGATGGAGGAAGAACATGGTAACACACGTGGGTCTATAAGATCATGTCCACAGGGCTGCCAACTGGAAAATGGAATAAATGGAGCACATCCCATCATCCCATCAGCCGCAGCCACAGCTGCATGATATGACCTGACACATGTAAAAACCATAAACTCCTCACAGGTCCATCAACAAGGCTGTCATATGAATAAGACTCACATTAGAGCTTCATTTATTTCAGCTGGAGTATGCAGAAAACACAGATTGTAACCGCTATGCTTAAAATATTCTCTGAATAACATCGTTCCTGTCATGAAATGAAAATTTGTTTGATTTTCTTAGGAGGAGAACAGCAGAATATAAATCAGTATTAGTTCCATCTGACAAAGGTCAGATTCCAACAGACAAGGAATTTGCCTCCAGTTACACCCATCTGACAAAGGTTGTTTACACAGACAAGGAATTTGCCTCCAGTTACACTTTGTTTAAAGATGACATTAAGAGATGATGAAATAAAATAGAAATGTGGTTAGCGAAAAGATATGGACAATTCAGTATTTATGACAGATTCTTTCTATTTCTTCAAATCTCTACTGTGTAATTCTTGTTCAATTGCTATCATCATTCAACAAATAATATTAAATACTGATTTTTATTTGCCCTGTGCCTTGTAATGGGCCCCTCTCTCCACTTTGGGATTTAAGCAAGAACATCAAAGAATAAATAGAAGTGATTTTCACCTTTTAAAAGTTTATGGAAAATTGACGATAAAAAGAACAAAAAAAAAATCTATAATCTGTGTTGTTTCCTGCAACATTCCACAGTGCAGATGAGGATACATTTGATTTTATGTCACTGCGGGCCCATTGATATGTATGTGACTGTAAACCGTAGTTTATTTATTCATGTGGCTCTTTGATTGACTGGAACTCTTCACCCAAATAATAAGGAATATGTAGGTGGCTGAGTGATGGTTCACGTGCGTGCGTGCGTGCGTGCGTGCGTGCGTGCGTGCGTGTGTGTGTGTGCGTGTGTGTGTGCGTGTGTGTGTGTGTGCGTGTGCGTGTGCGTGTGCGTGTTTGTTTGTGTGTGTGTGTGTTCTCTGCAGTGCATGTGTAAAAGCAGCGCTGCAGGAAAAGGGCTGCAAAGGAGAAATATCCGCCTCATAACTCACTCTGATGTGAAGCAGAAAGTCCAACATCGTTAGGTGTAAAACCAGGATGGCAGACTGTTTTCCTGGAGTCGATGCTTTGTTATTTCAGCAGCTGAGTGTTTTTTTGTTGACTGCCATGCAGCTGTTGAATCTCAGCAAGACTGCGCAACAAAGCTGTTTATTCTGACACTGCCTTCTGCTCAGTTCAGAGATCCCACAGCTCTGACGTGCCACATTTAAAAACAGTCATTAAAATTTAAACGTGTCTCTTCGTTACGGGGACAATGATCTGTGACGTGTTTGGTGTAGGATAAGCTAAAGGAAATGTGAACATGGCGTTTGAAGGGATGTCAACAAGATGAAAAACAACAGTTGTGTTTTGTTTTTGTTTTTTTTTAAATAAAGGATAAAGGTTGAAGCAGATCTGCTGTTAACACAAGTTTACACCTCCAAGGTGCAGCCTGTTGAAGCAGATCTGCTGTTAACACAAGAATTTCCCAAGTGTGGGTTCAACAAAATTCAAATGATTAATTATTATAAAAATCGACACAGCATATATTTTTGGATAACATATTTTTGAAGACTGCAATGTTTTCATCGAATTAAATCTTAATGAGATTTTTTTTCCGATTTTGATCTTGATCTTTTTTTCTTCTGATTTTGCAAAAATTCAAATTGAGCATGTTGTTTTTGTTAGATGTTGAAAAATGATGATAATTTTTTTTGACAATTTTTGTTTGCGTGTTACCAAATAAGATCCTTTTGAAAATAATACATTTTATTTAGAAAAAATATATATATTTTTAAATTCTTTTTTAAAAATTAGATCTTTTCTACATGTTTCTCATCAGATTAGGGCATTTGGCAAAGCCCTTATTTAGCACGTTATTTTGGTTAGATGTTGAAAAATTTTGATGAAATTTTTGAAAAAATACATTTTTAAAGTTTTATTTTTGTTGCATATTTCTTATCAAAGAACGTTTTTTTTATCACATTTTATATTTTCTACATGTTTCTCATCAAATAAGAGCATTTTGACAATTTTTTAGAAAAAAATTTGAGTTTTTTGGAAACAGTAATTTTGCATGTCACTTTTGGTCACATGTTGAATAATAATGTTTTCTGCAGGTTTTTCGTCAAATTAGAGCATTTATTAGAGCACAAACAATCTTTTTTGGAATTTTTCAGAAAATTACTTACTTCACATGTCATGTTGGTCAAAAAATAAAAAAGTTTCATTTACATTTTTGAAAAGAAACTTCTAAATTTTGTGTTTTCTGCATGTCTATCATCAAGTTAGGGCATTTTAAGAATATTTTAGAAATTTTCTTTTGTTGAATTTTTCGTCAAAAAACTAATTTCACGTTATGTTGGTCAAAAGTTCAAAGATTTCCATGAAAATTATTGGAAACAAATTAAAAATTGTAACCTTTTCTGCATGTTTATCATCAAATCAGAGCATTTTTAGAATGTTTTGAGCATTTCTGGGACTTCAGGGAAAATACTCATTTTAAATACTTTTTGGAGTTTTA
>NC_024318.1:12299735-12300626 GCF_000523025.1 Cynoglossus semilaevis | reverse complement strand
GTGCATCAGCCCAGCTCAAGACAACTCTGTGTTCATTATTCAGGACGAAAAACTACTGAACTACTGAAACTACGAATCATTTTAACCTCAAACAAGGCTAACGTTAGCTGCCGAGACGCATATGCTAGCGTACATTACACTAACGGTCTCAACCGAACGACTATCATTTCAAACAAAATACAACCGACAATTGTTTTCAAAAAGTAGGTTTAATTTGTAACGTTAAAAACAAAACTCTTCTTTGGGCGTTCTCCTTGATGGCCAGCCAGATAACATTTTTCAACAACTGTTATCACATTAATCATTTACATAAGAGTTCTCACCTTGGAGGTGTTGTCATTTGAGGCACTGATGAACATGGTGAGGTCTACAGACGTTCGTGGCCCTGCAGTAGGGTGGGTTTCTGTACAGAAAAGCAATATTTGCAAGTTTATTTCATATTTTCAAACATCTGTACATTTTCTTCATCTCTTTCTTTTGTTTAGATGAAGACAACAGTTACTGGATGCTTTACTCAACCACACAACAATGCTCTGGAAACATCACTTCAACTATACAAACGTTCCAATATCAGCGCATCCCTACAGTTGACTGCTGACATTCACATTTTTTTTTTTTGAGTTTAGTCTCTTAGAACTTTTTCTTTGATATAAAGAGCGTGCTTTGACGACTGTAACAGAAAAGCTCGTTGTTGAAAATCTACAAAAGTAAATAATTTAAATACAAAATAATTTCAGATAGTTTTTTAGTTAATAGTTATTTCAGCTTTATATCTACATCATGTAGATGTAAATATTGGCCAAGATTTTGGGGCGTTTTAGTGTATTTCTATTCATTTTTGGGAATGTTTTATTTTTGAAGACTTTTTTTAGAAATAATTTGCATAGATTT
>NC_024318.1:12246256-12299674 GCF_000523025.1 Cynoglossus semilaevis | reverse complement strand
ACCTGTTTTGTCATGTTTAAATCTTTAAAATCGTGTCTGTATTTCAAACAGACATTCATTCAAATCATTGGTGGCTATCAGCTCCCTCCAGTGGGCATTTGTTAATCAGAGACATCGGAGATTGTCTAATTGCACCATACTGTAGTTTTGTTGTTGCATTTTAGCTCCATATTAGCATAAGCAGTGGCCAATTACATTTCCTTATTTGAGCTAAAACATTTTAGAGTTAAAACGTAGAATGTTCTGAGAGATTTGTAATGCTTCTCTCTTTTTTTCCACCCACACTCCACAGCCCTGATGTAATCTGCTCTCCTGTTATTAACCTGTTTGATAATTTTATATAAAAACAAGAAGAAAAAAAAAACAGAAAACATTTTAGTTTAAAACAGATTCATTCAATTTGTTTTACTTTAATTTCTTCTCCCCGTGTTTGTTGTCCTACGGGAACTTTTAAATGTCACCTTGTTCTTGTCACATTTTTTAAACCTGCTCTTTCTCCAAACTTTCTAACAATCCTCGGAAATGACCCCACTACCTCACCCCCTTACCAAAAACCCCCACCCCCGATGGAAACCTCTCAGCTCACAATGTGTGAGCATGTATTGGAACCAGTGCCGGAACTGTTTTATTGAAACTAAAAACACCACACTGACTGGACGGGACGTACACACAGGACCACGGCTGATCTGGTTACAGTTCATCCAACCCCAGATTTCTGTTGGAAATACTGTATCTCTGCAGTCATAATAAAGCAGAAGTAATTAAAAAAACTCAAAGTAATGTGATTTTTTTTTTAATTACTAATGTTTATTTACCAAATATTTCCAAGTCTTTGAAGGGGTCGTGGATTAACGGTCCTGAACCTCAACTTTTCCATATCTGGTCCTTACAAAGAAAGAGGACAGGATCAGGCACACACAAGGAGGAAGGAGCTTGTTTCTTCTTCCTGTGTTTTTATCACTTCTGCAGGAAGTGAATGACAACAGAAAAAAGGGAGAGAAAGAGCCAGAAGGAGGGAGAGGGAGACATTCATCTTTATTTACAAACCTATCCAAACATTTGCAAATTCTTTTGGACTTTAATATCAACTACAACCAAAAGGAACCTTGAAGGAACTTTGAAACTCATACTCCACCAGACACTAAAGGTATGAGTAATAAGACAAAAAAATAAAAACAAACATCTGTATTTAAATACAGTTGTATTTACCACACATTAAACACCATGAAAAACTTTAATGATGCTGGAGCAGCAAAGGAAACAGGAGGTGTGGTCTTTACCCTCTCTCTCTCTCTGTGTCTCTTCCTCTCTTATCCAGCTGTTTATAAGCAGCTGCTGGCGGCACAAGCGTCCACTCTCAAACATGAATCCGGTGAAAGAACTGCTGCTGATGCTGGTGCTGCTTCTTTTGGTCAGCGCTCGCTGTGAGCTGAGGAGGCTGGACCCAGATGTGGAGGAGGACGAGGAGGAGAAAATGCTCGGAACAGAAGCAGGAGCTCAGCAGGAGGAGACAGCAGCGTCCTCTGCGGAGGGAGTAAAGCCGAAATTCAGAAGAGGGTGAGTTCACATTTAATTTTATTAAATTTCATTTAGGTCAGCCTCAGGGTCGGAGGTTAATGCGACTTTGTAAAATGAAAAGTATACAGTAGCTGTAATGTAAAAATATGTTGATCCAACATGGCAGCCTTCATAATTTGTGACAATTTTCTGATGTGAATTTTAAAAGGATATTTTGAGGGCAATTGAAATATAGCAGCAGTGAAAAGAAAATCTATCTATATATTTTTAATGTTTTTTCTTTTTAAACTGCCATGAAAGTTTGATGGACATTAACAAAAAAATCAGTCAGATGAGAAAATACACATTGATTATGATGTAAAATGATGTTCTTACAAAGTACAATCGATGGAAATTAAAAACTGAAAATTACTATCGCAATAACAGGATCAAAGTAACTACACAGATATATCTTTTGACTATTAAATATCAAAAGCATTTTCACCTCATACATAAACAGAAGCTAATTTTAACATATACTTTGTCCTTGTTGATCACACACTACAAAATAACTAATACATTTTTACTTTTTGTCCGGTTTTGACACATTTCAACACAGATTTTCTTTACAGACAGTGTTGTGGTTTACAAACATAAACATAAAAGTCTGTCGTATGTTGGCCAGATGTTTGTTCATATGGTTTTTTTTGTTTTTTGTTTGGGTTAAGTGGCTTCATCAGTTTTCTTCATGTTTCCACTGATATCCCGACTTGGTCAGACGTCGTGGACAGCTCACAGAGTCCATCACTACTGGCTGTTTAAATGTGTGTGTTTGTGTGTGTGTAGATCGCAGCTGCTCACAATTAAGCTCAGTCACTTCATCTTCATCACGCATGTTTTCTTGTTTTTGTTTTGTTTTAGGTAAAACAGGTGTTTCAATGTTTAACTCCTGCATTTGTTTTTGTGATTTTTCACATTTTCTTAATGTTTCAGACTAAACACTGGGATTGAAATCTATGTTTTAGCCACTGTTTACAGAATCCTGATCCACATGATAACGTGCACACAGGTTTTTTTGTGTAAAACGATCCCAAGGGTCCTAATAAAACACACACATGCACGTGTGCATGAGCGTGGTTTGTTTTTTCTTTCTGGTGGTTTAGTGCTGGTTTTGTCTGGACTGGGCTCAGGTTTCAGGATTCAGGGTTTAGGATTTTGAGTTTAGATTGAAGGATTCAGAGTTTACCAGAGGTAGCTGGTGGTTTGTTTAGTTAATCAAGTTTGATGTCTGTCTGGATCTGAGTTTGTTTTCTAGATCTGACTTACAGACCACCGATCTGGTTCCAGTCCAGTTGTCTATTTTTAAACATTCTGAATGGACCCTGATTTATGAGAGCTTCATGTTCATCTACAGTACAGTGTGTGTGTGTGTGTGTACTGCTACCACGTTATAGACATGTGGGGATGCCTCAGCTGCTTTTACATTGTATTTTATCTGAAGCATCAGCAGTAGAATAAGACCAGCAGTTTTTGAAGCTCAGCATTATCTCTGCCGGTGCAGCAGGAAGGACCAGGATCAGAAGGATTTGAACAAAGATGGCCCTGTGCCAAGGTTTGGATCTGATGACATCAATTTGAGGTGTTATTCAGAGAAAAGATTATGATCGGCCTGACGATCTTCATTTTTTCTTAAAAAGCAGAATATGACTATGAGGGAGTTATGCTGTGGTTGGGCTGGTGATGGGTTGGTCTTTAACATGTCAGTGTTAACAAAACAACACAGGCATCTCCAACAGGAAACTAATGTTTGTGAACCATCTCCTCCTCCAACAGACAAAATCAGAGATTTTAGCTCAAAGACATGGAGTTGTTGACAGTTCAAATGAAAATTCTGTTTGAATGTTCGAATTATGTCATAACATCAGGATGTGGAAATGAGTTGAGGATTATCTTATATTCACAAATTTGAGTTTTTAACTGTTATATTATCAGATAACATTTTTAAATCTGAGATAAAAAAAATTAAACAAATAAAAACTAAGTATTATTAACATTCATTATTACTAAAATAATTTAAATATATTAATATTAATAATATTAATTATTCATAAACAATGAAACTTGAGCCCTGGGTAAATATACCTCTCTCCCTCACTCTGTAATGTTATGTATTGTTTGTGTGCCATGTGTCCAGTTCATGCTCGGTGGTGGATGTCTATGCCTCATAGTTTATACCTGGTTCCTGTGACCAAGTGAGTTTTGTAAATAAACCTGCTGCACCTGAAGAGAGTCTCCCTCGTGCTGCATTTGGGTCCTGCCTGCTTCCTGCTCTGCCAAAACACAACATAATGTCGACTGAATGGATACATTTTTACATGTAAAGCATATTATGTTACTGTGTTTTTTTCACTCAGTCCGGATCACAGACAATGCCTCCTGATGCCCTGAGAAAGGAACATGAAAGCAAACGTCAGGATATTTGTGTTGAACAAACGCTGAAGTAAACACTTTGGTCTAAAATTGTTTGTGTTTGCTTGTGTTTAGGAACTGGTGTGCATATGTGCAGAAGCATGTCGTCACCAGGTCAGTGAAGTGTGCAGTAGAAAGGTATTCAATCAAATCCCAGACTCCATGTTCTAGTGGAAATCCAAACTGTGAGATGATCATGTGAGTGCAAACTTAACATGCGTCATTGTAAATTTGTGTGTCAATTATTAATTATTTTAAATGTTAACTATAAAAAAATTCTGAAAAAAATACATAAAAATCTGTCACAGATTCGTATTTGATGTAAACCTTAAGAGATCATTCAAATGTGAGGTGAGAAGAGCTTTTTTTAAAGCTTTATCATTAATTTGGGAACTTCTTTTTTTTTAGATTTTTGTAGGAAATTATTTGCATAGATGTCAGTGTTGATCAATGATGATTTTCCAAAAAAATATTATTTTTTCTAAATTTTAAACATTGAAATGGGCTTAGCTACACCTCTTTGGCATTTTAGAGCATTTTTACAAATGTTTGGGAATATTTTATTTTTTAAGAGTTTTTTTGGGAAATCTTTTGCATAGATATCAGTGTTGATCAAAGGTGGGTGTTCAAAAAATATCATATTTTCTAATTTTTCAGTATTGAAATGGGCTTAGCTACACCCTTTTGGGCATTTTAGAGAATTAAAAAAAAATTTTGGGAACATTTTATCTCTGACATCTGTGTGTTTCTGGGTGTGTGTGTGAGCAGGTACAAACTGTCCAAACGTCCTTTATACACTGTGGAACAAAAGACAGTAACAGATCTTCAGTGGCGTTGCTGTCCTGGTCACTCAGGAGACAACTGTGAGGTCACAGGTGGGCAGGTCACTGTTGCCTTGGTAAAATTAAATTGACATGATGTGAGTAAACATTTTCTATTTTTCTTCTTTTTTGTGTAAAATGTTAAAATCTTACTTGTTTACAGCTTCTGATTCTCAGTCGGTTACTGAAAGCACAAGCCAAGGACCTGAACCTGGAGGAGCACCAATCCATAGTCCAGGTCTCAAACACACCACACACACTGAGGCCTCTAGTTTTCCTCTCTGTAAACAGAAAACCACATTTTTAGCCTTGCAGCAAAAATAACAATGAAAATATTTGATCAGAATAGACTGAAGGAAATGCATTAGAAATGTATTTATGGAGCAGAAGTTATGAGAACCAAGATTTCTACATAAACACACATCCTTAAACAGCCTTTCCCGTTAACTCGATCAATGATATTTAAAGTCATTTCCGCAGCTAAAAACCTGACCCTAAAAATCAGTTCAGCTCTCCATGACATTGACATGAGCCACAGAAATATTCACAATGGAAGAAATAGTCCTGAAAAACTGATACGTAGTAGAACTCATACTCCCATGCATAAATACCCCCCCACATAAGCACACACACACGCCCACAGCCACTTCCTGTGCAGTGATGGTGATGCCATTAACAATATCAGGAAGTTGGAATTTAACATGAGCTCAGATTAGATCCTGACTCAACTTTTTACAAAAAAATAAAACAAAAGGCTTTCCATTATTTTGGCCTACTGGTCAACAGTAGGTCCAGTTCCAACAGTTAACTATACACATGATGTGACTCTGAAGGTAAAACTGCTCACGAGTTATTGGGGGCATTTCCCTTTTCCTTTTAACTTCCTGTCTCTTATACAGGGTCGAAGCATGACATCATCAGAAGACACACACAGGCCAGGGCTTTTTCCCATCACCCCCCACACAGTCTCTGTCTCTCTTCCTCTTCCTTTCGTTCATTCCTTCTTGACTCTTTGTTTCCATTTAAGGTGGATGTCAATAACCAACTTCAACTGTGAAACAACCAGTTAAAAATAAATCCCAAAAACTGTGTTGTCACCGATTGTGCGTTTTAGATGTGCAAGATGAGCAGAAGAAAAACCAGGAGCAGAATGACGCCCAGAGCTACCATTATATATCACAACCACCTGCTAACCTGTACAACAATCAATATGTTCACCAGCAACCAAGTCAACATCTGGGTGAGTTTTAACGACGGGACAGAGAACTAACTAGTAGAGCTAAATGTGCTATTGAAGCTAAGAACTAACAACAGTATTTTTTTACTCAGGACAAAAGTTCACGACATCCATGTCAATGACTTTTTCCTCTTATCTCTGCTGGTCAAATTGTGACAATATTATGACAGCCACAAACAAAAGAGAGTTTATGTAACAGAAGAACAGGAAGTTGGCAGGTTATTAGAGGTGACAGCCCCGCCCGCTGTTGCGACCCATCACTCCACTCTGACCTCTGATCTCTGCGTGACCCACAGCATCTGGAGAAAATTAGTCTTTATGTACACACATGTGCCGTGTGCTTCTGACTCATTTGCACCTTGGTTTATTTAGCCCTAGCTTCACCATCTCACCAGAGGCATAGTTCTGATCTGGAATCAGTGGTCACTTTAGAATCACCAAACTGACACATTATAAAGTCCTGTCTTCATCACCACGTAAACTAAACACAGTTCCATTCTCCATTTCAGTCCTGTGTGTTTTACAAATTTTCAATACAAATTTTTTCTTGGTTGGTAATATATGACCCTGCAGTAATCTCTAACCCAGGAGCCGCTGACGTCCTCCTCGTCCCTCACATAATGGACCTGGTGAAGTCGCAGCTTCAGCCGGTCCTACAGGGTTTCAACAGTTCTCTGGAGCGCCTGAGTCGACAGGTAGAGGACCTGAGTCGTGACGTGGCCCAGCTGAACAGCAGCCAAAAGCTTCAGGCATTTTCTGGGACGGCAGAGATGACAGAGAGTGACGATGCGGTAGAGGAGCGGTTGGACACCAAACTGGATGAAGTGTATGACCAAATCCAGGAGGTGCGGGAGCAGATGAGGAGTCAGATCACAAACATGGAGAACAGGCTCCACTCACAGCACGCGATGCTGCACTACAACCTCACCAGCTTCAAGATAGACATGGACATGAAGTTGAAACACCAGCACAAGGTGCTGCAGGTGAGTGGACGAGGAGGAAGGAGTAGGAACAACAAAATAGAAATGTTACAAATAGTCACTCTGAGCCACACCCCTGGTCCCAGGTCAGTCTGCAGGCCATGAACAGCACTCTGTCCGAGCTGAAACTGGACCAACGTGAGACCACACGGGTGGAGCCGGTAGACCACCTACAACCTCCGTCTCAGCAACACGCTGATGTGTCCCCACTGTGGCAGGCCATTAAACGCTTGGACGACATGGTAGTCAACAACACAGTCAAGGTGGGTGGAGTTCACTTTTAAATTATAAATAAAAAAAATTTAAAAAAAGGTTTACTCTCTCACACACACACACACATTTTTAACAGTGGTTTAAATGTGTTTTTCCTGTTGGATGATAATGTTCGATCACCTGATGTGCAGGTGGACGGGCTGATGGAGGACGTGGACGTGACCTCTGGGGAAGCCCAGCAGCTGAGGTTTGACTTGAAAGACCTGGAGAAGCTGATCAACAACACCGCCCGTCGCAGTCAGATCCTGTTCATGGAGACGGGGCTTGAGGTGGAGGAAGGCAAGGTCTCGGTGCTGAGGGAGGTTGAGGAGCTCTCGAGGAACATAAGTGTGCACGCCAAGCTGCTGCAGGAACTGGACGTGGACATGGAGTACCTGTACAGCACCCTTTACCAGAACCGCTCCACTGCCAACTGCAACTGCAAGAGCCTGACCCTCTCTCTCAGCAGACTGGAGATGGTCGTGGCCAATGTGTCAGCCCAGGCCAATGAGAACAGTTTAGCCTTGGAAGACGGGAAGCCCTGGGCCAACGACTGGGAGCCAACCATGGCGGTGTTACAGCACAACATGCAGCAGGTAACAGAAACACACACAATGAGTAATAAACCACATGTAAAAAAAACAACTTAGAGAGAGAAAAAAAGTACCTGCCATTTCTTTGGTTTCTGCATCAGTTCCTGGTAAAAGTTTTGAAGTTTTGTCAACGGTTGACATTTCTGAAATGTCTGTATCGACACATGACAGTAACAGAACCCGAAATACATTAAACCTACCTGTTTGTCTCCAGGTGAAGAAGTCACTGGACTTGGAGCAGACCAAGACCAGCAGTCTGGACCAGAGCCTGTCCCAGCTGAACAAGTCAGTGATCGCGGTCCAAGCTGTTGTCCGTGGCCTGGAGAAAAGAGACCGGCAGGTCAGGGAGGAGATGCAGCTTCTCTCCGGCTCCTTCAACTCTCTGCTACAAGACACCAGCCGTCACAACGACGTGCTGGAGCTTCTGCTGAGCGAGGAGGTGCAGGAGTTCCTAGAGTGGCCTGTCCAGGACCAAGAAGGAAACTCCATCCCAGCCCTGAAGGAAGAGCTGAGAAACCTGCAGGAACAGCTGAACAGCAGAGCAGGTATCACATTCTCAGTCTGACACAACAAATCCCAGATAGAAATTTTCGTGATTTGTGACATTTACATCAAATTTTAACAACTGTACCAGTACCTACTTGATTTTATGAAAAGTTTTTATAAATTTTCTGAATTAAGAAGCAGAAGAGACGGCCAATCAGAAAAAAGAAAAAATGATCATCATTAGAGACAGAGTTCCATAAATGATGGGAGGAAGAAGCTTATATTTAGTTATTGTTGATTGACTGCTGCACTCATTTCTCTTCATTGTGTTTTCAGACGATCCCTCCTCTGTCTTCTTCTCTGATGATGGGAGGAGCAGCACTGGAGGAGCTGTCAGGGAGCACCAGCGTCTCCACAACACCGACAGGACACATTTAGATGAAGATGGTAGTGACCTGTGGAACCTGGAGAAACTGGTGGAGGAGCTGAGGCTCAAAGTTCACAAGTTGGAGGAGAAATCCTGCTCCTGTCCCAACTCTTCCAGTGGAAAGGACGTAGAGTCTGACGGTGCGGACAAGAAACTGCAGGCGGAGGTGATGTGGCTGAAGAGAGACCTGGAGGAGCATCTGAGGACGTTCAAGAATGTCTTCAGCAATGCTGACATGCTGGCAAGTTCAGACGCTACAGTGGAGCTCGATAAGCTGTGGATGCTGCTGAAGAACCGAGGTGGGAAGAAGGACAAGAGACAGAGAGGAGAGAGGGAGGGCCCGGGGTCTGTGAGGGACGGGTCAAAACCAGGTGAAGAAGGGAAGCTGAGAAGCAGGAGGGATACAGGTAAGTGCATTTCCATCCTGTTACTAATTAAAGAAATTACTGTAACTAACTCTGGGGAAAGGTCATTGTGTTTGCTCATTTCTCACTTCTCTCTCTTCCTGTAGGTGGCGCTTCTTTGCCATTTGGTCTCCCGAATGACTCCCTGATGTTTGTGGCTTCTTTGAGCCTCTCAGATGATGTTGTGTTTTATGAATCGTCTCTGAATCGTGGATATTTCCATCCTGACACTGGTGCCCTCACTGCTCCAGTTGACGGGCTGTACCTCTTCATCCTCACCTTGGAATTAAGGCCTGGTCCTGCCACGGTGATTCTGAGGAAGACGGCGAGTGGAGCTGCTTTCCTGCTACACAAACAGAATGTGGCTGCAGCAGAGACCAGACCAACCACAGGTTTAGGTCTCCTGAGGTTGAAAGAAGGGGAGCAGGTGATGCTGGAACTGAGAGGAAGAGCAAGTCTTGCATCACAGGACAATGTGTTCACTGGGTTGTTACTACATTCGGCCACCTGAGGACACTGCCCACAGGAAGAAAAATATAATTTGGTTCCAAATGTACTTTACAAGACTTTCCAAATGTACTTTACAGAAATGTGACAACACTGACATTAACAGCAGACAAGCTCAGCAGCAGCTAAGCAATACATGTGCAGATTGGCAGTTCAAATATGACAGCATTACTTAGTCTAAAGAACTAAGTTTTTCTATTTGTTGTCAGTGTTGTGTCACGTGGCTGAGAGGGAGGGCCAATGATTGTAAACTCAACAGAACAAATGGCAAGTTGCAATAATGTTTTTAAATCTGGACACTCAGACATACAGTATGTATCTGTGGCTAAAGTGTTGTTTTTAAATTGATGATATGATTTTTTTTTCTTCTGCAAAATAAAGTTGACTGTCAGACAGGATCAACTGTCAGTCAGCTGATCTGGTCTAATAATGTTAGTGTTAAACGTTATGAATGCTGCAATAAAATATTACATTAAGAAACCATTCTCCACTCCTAGTTGTAAGAACAGCACCTCGGCCCAGAACTAGCACCAGGACCAGAGAAACCCCATTACAACACTTTATTCGTTATCTATATCAACTCCACAATTCTTAGAAAAATAAGCATCAAAATACAGAATAACATTCAACAAAATAAAATTTTACTTAACCAAAAATCTACATGATCAATATCAAGTCGGTTCTAAAAATAGATGAATGTGGACACTTTTCAGAAAATATTAATTTACCCATATAGCACTTCTAACTTGTATTTCTTTACCTATTTGATATGTTAAAAGAATAGTCACGACTTTGTACCTTAAAGGCACCGTTCAGGCTTCTGTGTTTTTTTGAGGTACAGCTCAGGTTTGGGTATGTTTGTTTTGCTTTACGTGGAGTGATAGGTGGGTAGGGTCAGAAAATAACATTTTAAGAAAGAAAGATTTTTTTTTTAGCACTTCAGAAAATAAATGTAGAGAAACACAGTGGAGTCACTGCAAAATTGAGGCTTACAGTCAAAACACAGTCAGATGCAGTACAAGAGCGAAGTCAACTGCATTTGTTGGGATTATAGTAAAACACTGATAAACCCAGCTGCAAAACACAGCTAAAGGCTGTAAAAACAGTCAAACTGCTCTAATAAACATCTTTATATGTGAGAGTAGAATAGAACATTCATGCTAAATATTAGCTGCTAATGTCATCAAAGTAAAGCGGTTTCATTTACAATTCTCCAAAAGAGAAAGAAGGAACGCAGGTTGGTCTCAGCTGGATGCAGGCGAGGCTTCACGCGTCATGTGACCAACCCACTGCAGAAAGGCTGAACAGGTGTACAGGAGTACAATTAAACCCTACATGACTGAGAACAGTATAAACAAACAGGAACCAGTGGGGAATCCACCTTCTGTCTCTAGGCTACTAGGCTTTCGTGTACTTCATTTCTCCTGGTGAGGATTACGCACACGTCTGTCATTAAATATTATTTCAGAGAAAATCAACTACAGTAGATAAAATGAAGGTCAACTTGTTTTAACCAGAGAGTTCAGACATGACCTTGTCCAGAGGTCAGAGGAGGTGTAAGGTACTTACACACAGTCAGTACTAAAACACCGAGGCTTGATTCAAAATACAAACGGAGCCACCATGAAGACCAGACTGTTGGGAGGATAGCTTCACGACTTGAACTCACTGTTAGACCAATCTTCAAATTAAAACCAATTGTCAGCAAATGTGTTTGTACTTTAGCCTGGGGTCTAAGCATCAGGCCTGATCAGTTAACATGCCAGGCTCAAGTGCATGAGCCTGGCACAAGAGCTGTGGTGATGGTACTGCTTAGCAGGAGGTTCCTGGCAGAACAAGCAGATCAAAAAGTCCCTGTGGTGGAGAAAAGGTGTTAGTCTGCTGACCTTGTGTAACACAGTGCTCTCAGGAAGGACTGAGCTGAACCGTCCTGGTCTCAGAGTCACGGTGCCAGTCCATCTCAGGTGATGTGTCTGGAGGAAGAGGCTGGTCACTGGGCAGTGACTGACGTCTACAGTGCCTGCCACCTGCTGTGACGGTGTTTACAAAGCGGCGTGGATGGAAAAGCGTCGCGTAGAGACCATGTGAACCAGCAGAGGGAACCTGGCTGCGCTGGTGGAGGACGGTGGAGGACGTGGAAGAAGGAGGGGTGGCGCGGGGAAGAGCCCGGGGCAGCGTGGTGTAACTCAGTGCAACACTGTTGACACCATTACCTAATGAAGTCTGATAACAACCCTGGCGTCCACGTCTGGGTTCTAAGGAAGGAACAGGACGAGAAAGATGGAAAATAGGTAGGAGCGAGTGGAATGGGTCTTATTAGATTTTCTTTACAAATACAATTTCATGACATTTCTCAAATCTTCTAACAGATAGGAATGATAAATATTATTTTCAACTGCATTTGAGGGCCATCTGCTGTCAGAAACTGCCTGAGGCTGAAAACTCATGGATTCAGTTTCAATATTTTTCTGCCCTCGGACTAAAAGTATGGAAAGATGGACAGAAACAGAATCCTATAACTAACAATTCAGAAACATTTTAAGAACAAAATGACTAGACAGCGCTGATGTATAAAATCCAATCCATGTCCTGTCAATGAGAATGGGACAAAAATCACACAACACTAGAAAGCCAGGGAGGAGCAGCCAAACTGTACCTGTTTGACTCCAGTTGGAAAAACTCTGGTTGTAAGAACTCGATGTCTTTGTCGGGGGGCGCTGTGGAGCAGGTGAAAGACTGGGGTTGTCAAAGGAGGGATTTGTGCAAGGATGAAGCTTCAGGGAGGAGGTGCGAGTATGACTGGGGGTGCGGGAGGGGTGGAGGTCAGGGCCAGGTTTCAACTGAGGGGAAAACTTCAGAAAAAAAAATAAAAATTAGAGAATATATCAAAAAATAATATGAAGATGACAATTATGAAAAGGAGTTTTGGAAACAAATAAAGACACAAATCAAAAAACAAACAAGCAGCAGTCAGTGTGGAATAATGTATGTGTGGTAACCTGTGTTATCCATGGACAAAGGAGTGGGATGAGCTTAGGTTCTGCAACGTCACAATTCTGACTGTGTGCGTTAATGGTGTTAGTGGGTGACATACAGCAAAACAGGAGGGAGTCTGGCTCTGTGGACGTGGTCCGATGATTAAACTGTGGGTGAGTCGTCTCAAGTTCTCAGGACTATTCAGGTCTTCACCTGCAGGGGGCTGGAGAGGAAACAACACAATAAGAAAACTGAGCTTAGGGTCGTGACCTGAACCTGGAGGATGTGACCTCAGCTTTTACCTGATGTACAGGTGATGCTGATCTGTAGACAAGTCTCTCCTTCACCGGCATCGTTTTTGAACCTGATTCTGATCCTGACAGGGATCTGAACGCAGCTGCACACACACACAAGATATGAAAAACAAACTAACAGCAAATTGCTGTTGAGTAAACAGCAACAATCTCTGACCCAACATTTCCATGCATTGTTTTCTTACCTGGTCTGTTTTTGTTTAGCTGAGGTTTGAGTTGGTGTCTTTCCCCGTGCATGCTGGGAGCTTGCAAACTGGCCTGGTACAATAAATCCAGCTCTGAAGGTCCCTCACCAGGGGGCGCCGTTTCCCCTTCCAATTGTGCATTTTTGGGAACAAAGTGTCTACTGGCATTTTCCAGCCAGCACTCTGAGGGCAGAGAGGAAGAGAGGACTTCCTGTTTAGAGGGTGGAGACATCACTGGACCGGAAACTCTGACCACAGGAGGCGATGTTTGAGGGCTTGTGTCAGCACAGTCATACAGTGGTGGTGTAGTTTTAGACGGGGGTTCAACATGATCAATGAGAGGGGGCGGATCCTCAGGAGCCAAGTGAGAAGGATCATCAAGAATCTTCGTCTTCATCAGGCGACAGGTGTTGTTTGAATTCACTGGTGATGAGGTATGACGCTGCAGCTTTGTTGAGGGTGGGGCTTGTGCTCGAACAATGACAGGAGGTGCTGTCTTCCACTGTGTGGAGGGCTCTGTGGCCTCTAATGTAGGGGCCAGGGGAGGAGGAGTGTTTACACACTGAACAGGAAGTGTTTTCTGAAAATGACCACAGGAGCTGATAGTCCTGGTGTCGTCCTTAGGAAATTGTGACACTGCACCACAGGAGAAAGGCTCGGATGATGCTTCGTGTTGGGTGGAGAGGGGCTTAGGAGGGCATGCAGGACGAGATGGAAGCTGATCAGCTGACTGGTCACTTCCTCTGTCTGTCAGAAGTATTTGGAGCGGGAGAGGCTTTTCACTGTGAGGAAGAAACAGAGAGTTTAGCATTTCACTCATTTGACTCTAAGGTGAGACAAGAAGAGAAAGAAAAAAAGTGTGCTTTCACTTAACATGTCTAACTGTTCATTGTTGCAAAACACAAAAATCTAGTGCCTGACCTTCCCACAATTCCATGTTTAATATTTATTTATGTGTTTAATATTTCCTGTCATTCAACTTTTGGTTTAACTGAGGATTCCTAATAATATTATCAAATAGCTGCACTATGGAAAGGGAAAAACTGACAGTGGTTACAGCTTTAACCATGGGCCAGACACACACAATGTCACACATATGGAGTATGATACAAAAAAGTGTTAAACTTATTATTATTATTATTATTATTAATATAATATTTCTTTGGATCTAAACAAAACTAGCAGCTCACGTTGCTAATACTGAAAATGCTGCATTCTACTGAAAAAACATGACTCAGGGAGAAAGATTGCTGGTGTTAATATTGAAAGACATTTGTTACTAAGGCACACCCCCTGCTGGTGAGGTGAGAGCACTACAACCCCAGAAAGAACAGAATTATTAAGTGTAAATCTGAATGTAAATAATCATTACTCTGTGTTAAACATGAAGGAGACTGGGCCATTAGATGGCGCTGCACGGTTTCGAGTTCCTGTGGATCTAAAAATGCTTTTTAAAAAAAAAAAGTTAAAACAGTAGTTGGATCTTTATGACCTGAAAACTGACAATGAGTGGATCCTAGATGGCATCTGATTGGCTGTGCCTCAACTATCTGTACCTGGTGGAATTCTGAAGCTCCTCCTCTTCCTGTTGCTGTTGTCTGACTGACATGCGCTGCTGTAGACTGTGAGCTCTCCTCAGGCTACGCTGCAGCCTTGTTTGACTACTAGCGCCACCCACAGACAGAGCTGGCCGCAGTTTGGCTGTAGCCATGTTACATGACAGGTCACATGACAGTGAAAATGTTAAAACAGAAACAAACAATGGAGAAAATGAATGCAATATAAAGATGAGGATAAAAATGTTTTTACTCAATAAAAAAAAATCTTAAAACTATAAATGAAGTGAGAAATCAAAACAAAAACTGTCAAAGGTGTTCATAAAATAAAGAAATAGGCCTTCAGAAACCCATGAAATCAACCTAACCAAAACAATGAATGTGAATGTTGACCATTTCAGCTCACAGGGACAAAGCAGCAGCTGCTTCCTCCTATGGTAAGTTTGTGTGGCCGGGGTAAAACTGTTCAAATATTTGTGATGAAGTTATAGAGTTACAGTTGATGGAGGCATGAGTGGCTGCACTGTAACGGGAAATGTCTGTACTTCCTTTCTTCTCTTGCACTTTAGTTTAGTTTCACTTTTCTCGTAGTAAAGAGTGTTTTTCTTTCATTCCAGGTTCGTGAGACCCTAGAACTGCAGGGCTTGATTCAGATCAGACACTGCCGTCAATATTTATGTTGTTAATTCAAATAAAATTGACTTCACTAAAATATATGTAAAGCGCAGAGGTGGGTTACTGTTTGTGGGTGTGGCTTACAGACTGCTTCATTGACAGCTGACAGAGCAGCAGTGACGTCACCCCCCTGCTCCAGACGCACTGATTGGTCCAGAAGAAGTTCTGCCTCTGACACATGACGCTCATATCTATCATCTCTACCTGTAAGTTCAGCACATGTTCACATTTGGTTTAGACACACACGCTCATCTGCAGTATAAACATGTGTGTATCTGTGTCAGTACATTTGTATGGACACGTGTGTTACCTTGGACCTGCAGCTGGTCCAGGACCTGGTCCAGGTCCATGTATTTACTGGGTCGTGGGTTAAAGCCGTGCTCCAACTCCTTCTCCTTCTCTTGCCGCTGCTGTTGCTCCTTCTCTTTTGCTTTCCGTAGCACCTCATCCTGCAGCTCATCCAGCTCACTGCGGCCACCAGCAAGAACTGCTCAACACACACACATGGACACACAAAAGAATGTTGAGCTCTAAGCTAGGATGATGTTGATAATGAAGACGGTCAATAAAAGTTGTACCATGGCTCCCTCTGTTGGCAGAATGAAGCTCCTGCAGCAAAGCGCCACTGCTCTTTGACCTGATGTTTCTCCAGGATTGGGTAGAGGAGGAGGAAGATGAAGAAGTTGATCCAGTCTTTACAGGAAACTCTCTAAGAAAAAAACATGTGTACATATCTGTTAAAAAACTGATAAACACACACACAGATCAGGTTGCAGAGTCCTCACCTCTCTCCCAGATTGAGGTTTAGGTCCAAGTTCAAGTCAAGGCTGATAGGACTGTTGCTGTTTCTCTCGCTGCTTTCATAGCCACTCTCCATCCTCTGGATCAGCCCATGAGAAGGGGCACAAGGAAGAGTAGCAGGGATCTCTGCGCCTCCCCCTGCTACTGATCTGTGGCTGCTGAATGTGGAGAGAGTCCTGGAAAAACCAGGCCTGAAAGTGAGCGGCTTCTGTGGAGCTTTGGATAAAAACTCGACATCTTTAGCTGATGTTACAGAGTCGTCGAACAGCGACGAGCTGAGCTGGCTGTATCCTGCCTGGCGTCGTCTCGTAAAGATGTTATCAATGTTTAGAGCTTCTCTTCGGGGTTTCCATGCAGGCCGATTTCTGCCTGATCCCGATCCAATAGAGCTAGACTTGGACTCACTGCTTGTGCTACCGGCCTCCCAGTCCTGTGGTTTACTAGAGAAGCAGTGAGGGGAGGTGGAAAAGGCCTGCTGGGAGCTACTGTAGGAGGTGGAGCTTTCAGAGGAGTGGTCAGGAACAGGAATTGAAGCGGAGGAAGAAGAAGAGGACAGGGTCCGACTATGTAAGATGTTGCTCATGGTCTCCTTCAAGTCCCTGAGGCGACTGGTGGAGGAGGTAGAGGAGGAAGATTTTGGGAGGTGACGAGAAACCTGCTGCTCTTTCAATGTCTCTCCTGAGGGAGGCAGGAGTCAGGGGATAAGGAAAAAAAAATCAAGAAAGAGATAAATACAGAGATGAAGTTATGAATAAAATATTTCTTTTTTTAAAAAAGGAAAGTAAAAAAAGATTGTATGCTCATTTTCTGAATCTGCCCACAGTACGACAGTATGACAACAACATAGAGGTGCTCCGAGAGATTTTTTACTATATTACGTTTTTTAAATTTCAGATAAAAAAAACCAACTAAAAAATATATCTCTGTCCTGTGATTGGCTGCCTCCATGGCAGTGGCCTGACAAATCTTTACTTTCAGGATTGCAAACTTCTAAGCAACTACAGTACCGACCCCTGACATCCTCATGTTAAACTCTGTCATCTGCCCACTAGGCAGAGGGCTCCATCATATCAATCTCAGTAGAGTAGATCACACAGAACTGTTTTTGACTGATAGTACCTGGGAAATGCACCTAAAATTTCCCAGGCTGTCAAAAAAGTCAGTCAAAAAAGATAGCCAATACTTGGTCACATGATCAACAGTACCTAAAACCACCACACATATGGTAACAAAAAAATCATCTGCTGTTAGTTTGGTCAAAAACAGCCAAACTTTTTTTCTGTTTATCTCAGTGACTTACCAATGATCTCTGAGCTGCAGAGCGAGGTGTGCGGCGCCTCCTCTGGCTGGTTCCTGCTGGTGACTGAGCCCTGACAGTCGGAGGAACAGTGACTCATGACAGACTCAGAATGAGGTCGTGTGCGGCATCGATATGAAGAACTTTCTGTGGAGGAGTCGGTGCGTGTGTCACTGCAGATGGAGGGCTCACGGCCTAGAAGGTTTTGGAGACACGTGAGGGGAGAGGAGGAGTCGGCTCAACTTTTAATAGCTATTTATAACAGCACTGGTAAATACTACATTACACCAATGCACAACTGCTACCACAACTATATATAAACACATGTCAAGTACAGTGTAGGTATCTAAGCATTATCTGGTCTGCTATCACTATGGCGTACAGCTGCATTATATTTACCTGAGTCCTCACTGTCGCAGTCGCTCTTTGTCATCTGCTTCAGGTCCAGACACGAAGTTGTGTCGTGGACAGACACCGGTGTTCCACGAGGATCAGCGTAGAGCAGTAGCAGTGGCTGGTAGTGACCTTTAATACAGCGAGAAACCACGTCCTTCCACTTTGGACCAATCTGCAGAAAACAGAAATATATACAACTGTGATGAAAAAAACACACAAAACACGTTAGGAGTTAAAAACACAAATGTGTGTTCATATCTCACTGTTTGAATTAGAGATGAATCTCTATTATTCATCTATCATGTCTATCTAGATCCATCTATTGATAAAAGACAGTAGGATGTGAAACTCAGAAAATCTTCCCTCAGTAGCTGCAGATGTGGGTCATTGTGCATTAGTGCACACAGGCACATTTCACTTAAATTTTTTTGCCTTCACCTGGAAAACACCCGTCAGAAAAACAGAAATGTTCCAGAAATTGTTCAGGCTGTTCGATGGAAAACACTCCAGTCTCCTGCTGACGCTCCACTCCTGTTTTTGTAAAATCCTCTTTCTATTATTTAAAAAAAATCCATGCTTCAAAAGTTGCTTCGAATTCAGTCAAAAGATCAAAGTAATATATTTATATATCCCAGCTCCAACCGTCAAGTATATGCTGTTCAAATGTCTGTCAGAGAAAAAGGCACAGATACAGCAAAGTAACTTTGTCTGTGTGTGTGTCTGTGTGTGTGTGTGTGTTCTGACCACTCCCTCACTTCTGCCCAGAACTGACAAACAATAGATGGACTTCCTGCTGTTTTTATGACCAGTTCAGAGATAGTGCATGTGTGTTTGTGTGTGTAAGAGAGAACCAAAAAATCATCATCATCTAAAATGAATTTAAATAAGATAAAATTTAAACAAAATACAGAAAACATTATAATTAATCAGTAAATTGTTAAGATTAAACATTAATAAATAGAGATGTGATGAAATCCTTAATAAATACCCGTTTTATTTCTTAGCTTAGTTCAATGAAGTCTTATTTTTGTTATTTTAATTAATAATATTCTAATAGTGTAATTTCTGTTATTAGTAGTGCATGTCTTTTAGAACGATCTAGAGAAAAACAAACAATCAATATCTGAGATTTTTTGACTTTTAACGTTTCAGGTGTCAAACTTTAATCTCTAATTAAGAAAAGTTCAAGTTTTTCATTCACCTCTTTCACATGAGCGTCATCAAAGTACATCCATCGTCGAATTTTTGTCTGGAAGAAGAAGGTGGAGTAATGTTTCCCATAATAACAGACCATACCCACCAGGTAGAGCTCTGAGTGACGGGCCTTGTCCTCTGTCACCCTGTAAAACAACTGCACAGAGAAAGGGAGAGGTAGAAGGAAAAGAGAAGAAGAAGAGGTTATGGTTCATTTAACTTTATTTTCACTTCAACATCACCTTCTTCTTTTATCATCACTTCTTACATCCCCGAGACGCAGACACGTTCCCAGTGTGTGAATGACATCTTCAGCCAGATCTGAGTGATCGGAGTCCCAGACCAGACCGATGGTGATTATCTCTGGACTATTGAGAAGAACACGTCCCATTCTGAGCTGCTGACCGCAACGACTCTGAGGTGATGAGGAGAGTAGAGAAACACAACTCTGTAACTGAATTTAGCTCATACACAGAAAACAATTTATGACCATTGAGTGTTGCGGTCTTACAGGACAGTGGCGGAGATCTCCCATGCTGGCGTTTCTCAACAACTCTCCAAACATGCTTGGAGTGGCTTTCTGTCTCGACTCCAACATCTTCACCGCCTGCTTACTAAGGAACAGGAACAACAATAGCTCAACAATTAGACTGAATTATACTTCAGTCACATACGTACAAACACTTACCATAAGGATGTGGTGGAAATGTAGTGAACCATTTGAATGAAGGACAAAGGATCTGAAGAAGCTCCACAGCTGCTGCATACACACTGACACACACACACACACACACAGACAGAGGTCTAACATCAGTAACATTATAGTGACCACACCAGAGGTGATAATGGAGGTCTTGAACAAACTAGCTCTAATTCTTTACTCTGATGTACTTTCTACCTGTTCATAAAGCATCATGGCAAACTTCTGGTGAGGGATACAGTTCATGGCCGTGCACATGTCTTCCTTACTCTCCTCAGAGATGTGGAAGTGAATCCTCATCAGGATGTGCTCCTGCAGACAAACATGTCATTTGTTTCTATTAGAAAGCTGAGAAATTCCCTTGTAAGACAATAAAATAGAAATCACATAGAAGTTAATTGCCATTGTGGCAACAGCTGCGAAACTCATTAAAACTACCTAATGAAGCTGACACAAGATGCCAGAAGGGGGAGACACAGCTGCATACAGCAGTGGAAGAACAGGGATGAACATTTTGTTTAAAAGTGTACTGTTCTATTTTCAGCTGAATTGCATCAGTCAGTGGAAAAGAAGCTTAAAATCCAACCTTCACCAAACACACGAACAGATGAGAGAACACTGACAGTATTGTGTGTCTGTGTGTTTGTCTTACAAAACATTCTGCTGCATCATCCATTATTCCCAGCTGAAACATTTGCTTGTCCTGAAAGGTTTTGGCGAGGGCACTGCGAAAAGCATCGGATGGTAAAACTCTGCTGCTGCTGAACTGGAACTGTGCAAAAATGCTCTGGAAACAAGAGGTCAGAGGTCAGAGACAAAGGTTGTGGTAACAAACAAAGCAGGATGGTTGGGGTCAGGTCTAATTTTTACCTTCAGAGCGCAGAAAATACACGAGTCTTCAACACACTTATGAGTTGTCAGTTGACGAAAACTACGACGGAAGATGTCGAGGTGCCATAGAACCTGAGCCAGACAGAGAATATTAGGAGGGAATAAAAACAAAACATGACTTGAAGGATGTACAGATTTCTTCCTGGTAAAAAGTTTTTTTTAATCCCCAACTCTGCAAAAATACTAAATACTAAATAGCTCAATATGTGAATCAATTTTGTTTTCAATATTAATTGTGGAACTTAATTCTGCTTTAATTTATATTTTTAATATAAACAACATACACTGTGTATAAGATCCTCCATTCTTTGACCAGTAAGGGAATTTTTAAGAGGGTCATTTTCATTTTAATACTAATTCTAAAACTATGCACTGAGAGAGGTGTGTTCTGTGAATTTGAGCTATACAAACGCATTTTACTCGACTAAACTATTTTATCTTAGATGATTGAAAGGACCTTGTAGTTTTCTGTGTTGTTACTGAATCCACTTACCTTCAGCTATCACACAATTATATTCAGTGTGTATGGGAGTATTAGTGTAAAATCAGGATGGGTAAACATGGCAGCCTCCATAGAGAATGAAGGAGAGAATTAAATTAACAAAGGGATCATCCTGGAGTAATGAAAGCAGCCATTTATGCTTTGAGCCAAGGGTGTAATCATTCTATATTACATTTCTACTATTAGAGAAAATCAAACAGAATTGTCCCAGTAAATCACATCTACACACAAACAACCTCATACAAATACAGTGATAGATTCCCTACCTTTGTATACCCATATCCCAAACCCAATTAAAATTCTAATCCATCCCCTAACCCTAATTTCAGAACAATCCAGACAAATTAAAACTTCAAAAATGTCCTCAAAAGGATGAAAACAGTCTGTGTACATGTCCCATCAATAATGGTTTTCACTAAAACCAACCCTCACCTCCTTAGAACACACAGATATTGCATGCTCAATACATCCTGGTTGTTTAACCGATTTCTTGCAGGGAGCAACTGACACACACAGGCTGGCTCTAATGGAAAAAAGTAAAATCTCTTCACTGCTTTCACTAACTATTAAACACAATATTACAACGAGACACTGACATAAGTAAAGCACTCAGTCGATGCTGCTAAATTCCAAACGGCAAGACATTCCACCTTAAGCCGCTCTGATGCGTTTATTGGTCGTCGGCCACGTACCTGGAGTGCACTGTTCAGGAAACAGCTGTTCTGTCCTGGTTCGTTGCTTAAACCTTTGCTCGGAGCAACGGTTGTCATTGTGTGTGGCGTCAAGATTCCAGCGACACCTCTGCCATCAGCAGTGCTTCCTATGCCGCCACCTGATGCAAAATAGTTCCTTTTCCATGACATCTTCACCCCACTGCCCCCCCTCTCCCCACAGGAATTAACTTCCTGCCATTCGTTCTTGTTTCAGAACAGATGGAGTCACTTCCTCCAACTGAGAGGATAAAAATAAAAACATGATGAAAAAATATGGATAGGAGACAGAAAAACAGGAAAAAGGTAAAATAAATAAATAAATGGAGTAGATTATAGAAGGGGAAAATTAGCTTGTTTTTGCAGATGATGAAAGAAAGTTTATAAATGGTGAGGCGCTTTTTCTTGATTTCAGGGATCAGTTCATGTTTCCAACAGTTTTTCTCTATTTTGCTGACTCCACCAACTTAGAACGGTGCAGGTAACATGACCTCATCTACGTCTCATCCTCTTCATCAGCTCATCTTCATTACAGGTCTGCCGAAAAAAAGAAATGCAGTGTTAGAGAAGTTTTACAGTATTGCTTTAATAATCCTTAGCTATAAGTTTAAGAACAGCTTGTTTAAGAAGAACATTCAGATTTTTTTCATGAACTTGAACTCAGACAACAGTACAGATACTTTAATTTCGGAAAGATTAGCTAATGTTATCAACAGCCTGGCTGTTAATCATAAGAAAATGATCAATAATTTAATCAATTATTAAAATGATTGATTGATAAGGAGTGATAAGAAGCACCTGAAAGCTTTAAAAAGTAATTTTTGTCATATGTCACAGGTCATAAAGAAACTTAAAAAAAGACCATCACCATCCATTAAGGCTGAAGTAAGCGGATGTACAAAACCTGTGAAGAACATTTTTTTGGATTGATTGGCTCAGCCACTAGCTTTCTTCCTCAATACAACATGAGTTTAAAAAAAGAGATCTAAGATCTAATTTAAAAAAAATAAATGAAGGGAAGTTTTTAAAAGGGTGTATTCACTTTAGACCAGGAGCAAAAAGCTCCTTCAGCCTCTGAGGAATGAAAATAAAATGCAAGTACCGTTACTTCTGACTGCATCAATGTGAAGACTGTTTTTACATTTTCTTCTATTTTTACTGAGGTTTTCTGTTACTTGAATCAGAAATGTGAAAATTAGCAAGCGGACAGGGAGGAGATGTTCAAAGAGGGGAAGATAAAGAGCAGGAGGCTGGTGGAAGCTGGTGGCTCCTAGAGTCTGATAGCGCTGATGTTTATGGGTATAAATCCTGTGGCCTTTCACAGCTAGTCTTGATTTTTCTTTAGATAACAGACAAGAGATAACAACTCAAATCTGACAGAAAAAAAAACATGGAATTATACCACAATACCATCATGAAGCTTTAACCCTTATTCAACTTTAAATTAATTTTTACAACTACTGATATTACTGATACAAAGGGAAATTAGATTTTTATTTACAAATGTAAAATATTCACATTATTTGATATATACGTACGATATCTACCAATTACCCAGAATGGAAAGGCAATGGTTTTTTTGTCCCTAGATGGCGCTAAATTATACATATGATTATACATAGACCTTTAAAAATGACCCTGCTTTCACATTCAGATTCTCTTTATGTAAAACTGAAGAATTATGGTTGTTAAAATATGAAAAAAAAAACCACGAGTCTGTGAATGTAAACACTCTTATAATGAAGGATGACTCGTTAAAAACCAAACGTTTACGGGTGACGAGAGCTTCGTTAATTCTCTGCTTTTAACGGAGTCTGGCGCAGCGACATGACGTCACCTTCTGTAAACTTAAATGAAGACAATAAGAAAAAGCGATTCCATGGTTTTCATCTCATATCGAAGAAAATTAACACGAATAACAACATCATTCTGTAAACGTCAGTAGTGGCCGGTACGGGAAGCTGACCGGGTCTTAAGAACTGAAAGAACGTAAACATGAAAGCCGCAGCGGCGGAGACAAATATGGCAGTTCTAACGGCTCACCTGTGACCTGAAGCCCGAGAAAGATGCAAGAAAAGAGGACAGAGACAGAGATGTGGCTCGGTGCTTTGAGCTTCGGTTCTAGTATTGTGACAGAATGAAGGGGGCGGGGCTAATACCTGCAGCAGTATGTGTGCGTGTGCCTGCTTGTGCGCACGTGTTTAAATCTACACATCTCAAGGAAATATTTAAAACGTGTTTTAATGAAATGTTTCTTGAAAATGTAATTTTATGTCAATCTAAAAGAATAAAGCGATATATATACGTGGAACACCATACAACTATTATATTATTATTAATAACAATATTAATATTGGACTTCATCTGTTTAAAGAAGCACACAACTTATAGCCACTATTTCTATATACACTGTTTGAAAAGGATTTCAATTTAAAATTAGTACCGCTACTTAATTTACAGTAGTAAATTGAATGGTTGTAGCTTAAAGAAGATACTGTTCTAGAGTTGTAATTGGGTCACTTTGTGTGATGATGTAATATAGAACAAAGAATTGAAACGAACAATACCTACCAACAATAACTACCAACTAACAATAAAAAACAACTTATGTGCAGTATTAAAAGATTTTGGTAAGAAAGAGGTACTACGTTTTTTCCTGCTAGAACAGGAACAACAATGTTTAAAAATGAATACAATTACAACTATATGGAGGTATTCTTGATATGTAAAGTTTTAGTTTATAGTTAAAATGTGTTGACGGAACAGATATTGGACAGATGTAGGACAGCTGTTTAGGTCACGATGTTGTTGAGGAATTATGATGACTTAAAATGTCAAATAAGCAATCGGCAAAAACATCACTCCGCATTTATACAGGCACAATAACATTAGCGCAATGTTGACCTTGGCCATGGCTTTAGTAGACTGGGTTAAACATTGTAATGCAAATGTCCCAGGCTTGGACACCACTGTAAAACAGAACTCGACTTCTGTCAAGACTAATTAGAGAAATGCTGAGGCAGGCTTCTATTTGACCACAGCACTTTCTAACCTGTGTGCAATGCTAAAGTGTTCGCATTTAAACAGCACATGGGAGAATTTGTATCTGAAACAAATTTTCATTGGAACAGGAAATGTTAGTAAATACCTCACTAGTGTCATCCCCGTTCTTTGTTTGATTTGGAAAGGAAAAAAGAATATTATACAAAATCTCCATGAAACAGGAAGTAAAATATCTGTCAATATTTCAAATTTTCCCAAACACTGTCCTCTTTGAACTTTGGAGTTAAATATATATGCAACTTCAAAGTTGGTTCAATATAAATTTGAAAATGTATAAACAGATTATGACGTGTTTTCTTAACTTTTAATTATTTTGTAAGCTAAATGTTATCAAATAGTTATAAGGTGCAGGCGTGTGTATATATATATACATGCAGACTAAAACTTAGTGTTAGAAGGGTGCTTTTTAAATTTAGTTTAGTTCAGAAGTTCCAAACTCACCTTGGTAAACAGATGGAGCTCCTTCTCTTGCTTCCTCTCGTGCATCACGAGTGTTTCCTGGCTTCAGACCTGTCAAAGACGAAGACCATGTCTCACTTCATCATCTGTTTGTCCTCTCTCAGGTGACTCAGCCTGACAATGACATCATCTTTCTGAGTACAAACACCTGTTCCCTCAACAGGAAGTTCCCCCTCCCACCAGCTGACATACTTCCTGGATTTCTTAAAGGGGACGTGTCATTTTTTTCTATGATTAATAATTGTACATGGTCAGACGTGAACCTGGGTTGTCCGTGTCCCTGTTCTTTCAGTTCAGTTGTTCACTTTGTTGACTCTGGATGTATTATGGTCCATCAGCATTTGCACTTACATGTACTACTAAACTGTGCTGTAAATTAATTCCCAAAAAATGTACTGGGAATTAATTTACAGCACAGTTTGCTGTAAATTAATTCCCAAAAAATGTATTTTCACAGATTTTAAGGTTAGTTTTCCTTTCATAAGAATTGCCAATACACAACCACTTAATAGATCATTCAATCAATCATTCTGGGTTGTCCGACTTCTGTTTTTATAAGACTCTGATCTTTTGCTATTCTGACAGAAAGGTTAGATGTCACAGGGATGTGGGTAACAGTTTATGGATTAGCAGGTTGTCCATCTGAACAAAAACGTTTTATTAAGTGATTCTGATGTTAAGTTCATCACTTCACTGTCAGTAGAAACCTGCATATACTACATACAGAATATACAGTTCCTTATGATGACCCAAGTGTCTCAATAGAAGTTTCAAAATATAGTTAAGGATATGCTATACTGGTGTCCTGAATGTCTGAGAGCCATGTCATTGTCTCATCCTAAAAGAATAAACAGTTTTATACCTTTCTCTGCATTAGTATGCAAGTCAGAAAGTGCTGACTTAGCAGCTACCAACCGCTGAACCAGATGTGCAGGTTATGTTGTGATCTTCATTGAAGAAAAAAAAAACAAGTTTGAAAGTGGTCATAGCAGCAGGGGGCGCTCCATGCAGTCTTAGGAGATAACTCATGCAAAGTGGAATCCGAAATTGTTCCTCAATAAAGTTGGAATTTTATTTCTTTAAAGCACATCTCATGTAGCACAGCCTACATGATCCTACTCAAAGGTCTGCAGGACGGGTTCATGTCCCGTCTCCTTGAGAAAACGCTGCAAGTCTTCTGGTCGGATCCCCATCGTGGCACTGTTCGTCATCGGGTGGAAGTAAACCATCGGGTGTCCTCCCTCCACCAAATCTTGGTCCAGGACTAACTTCACGCTGCAGTCTTTATCAAAAAGGAGAGCGAGAGCTGTTGCACAACCCTGACCCACCTGAGAAGTCAGAGGAAGAAGACATCAGGGGGTCCACAGACAGTGAAGGCAAACGGAGCGGAGGGAGGGATAGATAGATAGATACAATCAACTCTCAAATTTCTTTTTGTATCCACTATGGGTGTCTAGATATAGTGACCAATTCAAAAAAATGTACAAAAATATTCTGTCTTACTGGTACAATAGAAAATGATCATTCATTATTATTGGTGAGAGTGAATACAGACACCTGTTTAATGAATTATCCAAGGTTAGTTTTGGTTATAGACTTAGGATAAGTTCTCACCTTAAGTTTTTCCATCATGGTTGCCTCATCTGCAAAACGCAAGTTTCCACTGCCAACTCCAAGTTTCTTAGCGAGGTCATTAAGATTCACCTGATAAGGAGAAGGTTAGGGTGTGAAGTGGTAAGAACAGACAGAGTTCACACATGCTGTAAGAGCAAAGCACAGAACTATAGCATATAACAACTGTCTACACAAGAGTCTGTAAAACAGAAAAGCTGAAGATGAAAACTATAAAAGATGGCTGCTGACCTGACGATCATGACGGGCAGACACGAGCCAAAGGCTTTTCTTCTTCTTGTCTTTTAGGAAAAGGTTTTTTGTGACAGCTCCGGTAACATCCTGCAGGTGGGGCATCATCTCCTCCACTGTAAAGACCTGCAAAATGACCAAGTGAGTGGAGACCGTTTCAGAATAATCACTGGATGGTAACTTCAACTAGAAATAATTCATTGAAAACTAACGAGTGAAATGAGAGTGAATTAGATAGTTTAAACTTAACCAAAACCTTTAATAAAATTACATTGGTAACAGAACAAACGTCCCTATATGGGCACAGCTGTTTAACAGCTGTGCTAAAACAGCAATATATTTCTTCACGTGGATGAGTTTTGCGCCCTCCGTTGGTGACGGCAGCTCATTGCAATCCATGTCATATTTTAATTTTTTTCTTTCATTCATAAAATTATCTTCAAGAAAATAGAAAATAAATTGTAACATACAGACACTTATTAAACACTTGTTGCCTCGGGTTTTGATTCATGTCACCGAGATACCTTTCAATAAAAGTCAACTTTTGAGATCACCACGAGTCACGACCACGCACACATGACACTGAATAAACATTCACGACAATGAAAATGAAACAGTTGTTACTTCATCTGTTTTTCTATCTAAATAAACATGACTTCCAAATATAACTCCACGCCAAACTAAATAACTTTTTAAAAACGTGATTCAGTGGTGACGTTTCTACAGACGTTTCTACAGACAGGGGCTGCAGTGACTGAGAAAGCAGGCGATTCAATCTGTAAAGCACAAATCTCACCGGCGGATGTTCTACACAGCTGGTCTGGATGTTGAGGCTTTCCAGAAACCTCTCTAGTTCTGGCCGAAGTTCTGCTGACATGTTAAAATGGTTAGATTACATTTAAAATAAAATAAAATGTTGCTCTGAATAGCAACAGAAGAAACACAACCAAGAAGAAGAAAACTCTTCTTCGCGGATTATCGAATGTCAGCAACAGTGCCGCCCTGTGGAGAAAATAATTATCTTCTGCTACAATACTGCCATACATGAAATAGAAAGTATCTGTTAAAGGAATTCTGTCATCAATGACATTTGTGTTTGACCTTCAATTTTTTTTTAACTTTTTCAATTATTTTGTTAATAATGGTATTAACTGCAAGAAGAAATACAATTAGTAAGAGTAAGAAAAGGGGGAGAGAGACTAAGACTAGATAACAAGAGATTTCTGATACTTACTAACTGGGGTTATATGTGCACTGAGTGACGCTAAATGCGCCAGAAATACATTAACAACTGGGGTTATATGTGCACTGAGTGACCAGCCAGTTCAATTAAACTTTGTACTGTGTATGAAGGACAGGGAGGCTAACCTTAAATGTAGAGAGGGTGTTAGCCCCCTTGACCTTCACTTTGTACTTCACAGTACAAGTTTAATTGAACTGGCTGGTCCCTCACTTAACATTCCAACCCAGTTCTTGATGTATTTTTTGGCACATTTAGCCAATTTTCCCGCACAGCTGAGAAAAAAAGATGAAAGGTCATCTTTGATCATAATCACAGATCAAAGAAGATGATGTCACAGCCTTGACAACACGACGATTACTTAACAATTAATGACAAACCTGTTGATAAACCTGTGACATTCAAATAAGGATGGAATCAGAGGCCATCAAGGAGGAGGCCACGGAGGAACCGATTGTAAAGGAAGAAGAGCAGCCGTTGGCCATCAAGGAGGTGAAGACAGAGGCGCCGGCAGAGGGGCCCAGTGAGACTTCCACTGCTGAGAGGGCCAACAGGGGTGGTAAGACCAGCAAAGGGGACAAGGCTGTGACAAAAAAGTCATCCCGCCATGTTCATTTTGGCTCCGTCAGCACACACAGCATTGACGATGACCAGGCCTTTTACGTAGGAAGGACTGGTTTTAGGGACCTGGGCTCATGCACATGGTCGTTGTGCAGGGAGTTCAGAACCACACCAAGGTGGTTGGAAAATATATTAATTGTTTCAAAGATTAATTTGGTAAAAAAGCCTCCACCGCCACCTAAGCCGGTCATAAAGTACCCAAAACTACGTATGATGGAGGACTAACAGTCAGGGGAGTTAGATTGTCAGCTGTAGCTGGGTTCTGATTTCAGCCCTGATTTTGTTCAGAGTCATAGAAAGGGCTGAGCTGAAAGGTCACATGAAAAGGAACATGTCTGTTAGCTTCACTCCTTCCAACTGTCGAGTCCAAAGTCTAAGGTGGCACTGGGATCAACGAGCGGACTTGTCAGAAAGCATCCACACTACATCCCATTGCAAGATACTCGCAGAAGCTTTTTTTTTTTCACAGGTGGTTTTGTTTCTTTAAAGTCAGCCTACATTGTAAATCAGGCCTTTATGACATCCCCCAAACCAAGCAATGGCCAAGAAAATAAGATAGTGATAAGATAGAAAAGCATAGAAAATGTATAGGAAAATATTGTAAAAAATGTCAGTTGGGTATAAGGGATAAATATTAGGGTTAGTTTGTCCAAAAGTCGTCACACAGAGGCATCAGTTTTAACAAAAAATTCAAGATTAAAATATTTCTTGTTTTTTCAGCTTATAGGAAAAAAAACTGCATAGAACACATACTTGTAACAGTAACACGACAAGATAGTGATATAAATCTTTGATTATACTTCAGATCATATGACCAGAGGACAACAGTGTAAAATGAATATAACTACCTTAAGAAACCTGTCTAAACTATTCACTAACTAAGGCAAAGTACGGTTTGTTAATGAGGGTCGTGTTCAGATAATGGTTTCACTTTGTTGTATCAAAACAGTTCAATACACAACAGTGAACATTTCCCATCCTCTCTTTTACGTAAATGATGCAATGTTATTTGCATAAACGCAGCACAAATCAGATGTTGAATGAATTTAAGCAAATTACTTTTAACCATCTTAAACATTTCGTAAAGTGTTCAAACATTGACCATAACCCTGTACTGACGGCAGAGTCGGTATTGTAGTGTGAAAATAGTGTAGTGTGAAAACTCGGTAATTCACGTATCTATCGGATAATATTGTATTTGGAATGACTCAATTTATACAGAGCATTCGGGAATCTCAAACGTTCACAAGTCACTGCCTATTATTATCCACTAGAAGGTGCTAATATGCAGCTCAGTTCTTTGAGGCAGCGTTGATTAGAAAGCTGTTCATTTATTCTGAGTAAAAACTTGGTTTTTCACGCCGTTTGGACCAAATTATACAAACATTTCAGTCAATTTCTGCATCAGATAATCAACTCAAATTAATATATTTACAGAGAAAATGTAAACAAAGCAGTAAAGAGCTTGTTTATCTAAAATATCAATATAATATATTTACTTTTAACAAACTTTAAGTGTGTACGTTGTTCTTCATTTTTTAAATATAAAAAATATTGAACTCAAAAGGCAATTAAAAGTTTTGAAGACACTTAAGTAGCAATTTCTTCAAAAGTATGTCTGTCAGGTTGCAGTTATTTAATGTAAAATGTCATGTTATTTTGTAATTTTAAATTATGTAGGCTTTACCTTTACTTTACTTTACGTTGTTGTTGTTGATTGTCTTTTATGTGATTGTTTCTCCAGGATGAGACTCCAGACCAAAAGGTTCAGTCTGTATTTTACACTACTCATCAGTGAAGAGAGCACAGCAGAAGTTACTGCTTAAGGAGGAAAGATAAGAAGCAGGACTTGAACAGTGCATTCTACCACAGGTTTGTCCCTCACCCCTCCTCCCAACCCAGGAAGATGTCGACTTAAATATATATTTTTTGCATTTGTTGAGAAAATGTTGCAAAATGAAATATAATTTTTTGAAACTTGGCTCTGCTGTGAAACATTTATTCTGAGAAAGTGAGAAAGTCTGATATCCTTTTTAACAGAAAGAAAAGTGTTCTGTGATGAGAAAGCTATAAAACATCTGCAGATAGGTTACTAAAATATGTTAAGAAAAAAATCACTGAAAAGGTCAGCTAGTTTAGCAGGTTACTAAAATATGTTCAGAAAAAAATCACTGAAAAGGTCAGCTATAAAAAACTAAAATAATATTACTATTCTTAATATTAGCCTGAATTTAGCATTAGCCCAAAGTCAGAAATGACCTCAAATCAGCTAGCATGTCCATCGTCAGATACTTCTGCTCTGCCCTGATGATGATGATGAAACACTCCTGAAAACATATGGTAGTGTTTATTTGCTGCCCACTATCATTCAGACTACATACATGTCTATGTAATGACAAAAATGTCCCACAGACCTTTATCTCCTAATGTACCCAGTTATCACCAACCACACTCACTATTCACAGCTGTATTCTAACTGCACCAATCGTCCAGAAACACAATGTCACTTCAATTTTGGTCACCTTTAGGAATATTGGGCAAAAATAACAGCAGCAAATATACACACACCGGCCCACTGGGTGCATACATACAGGCCTCTGTATGTCTGTGGCCATGTCCAGTGTGGACACATAGAGGAAATTCTTCCCTCCCAATTTCCAGGGACTGAACTGGGAGTGACCTGGTTGGCAGACACACAGCCCCAATGGAAGGAATGTAACTTAACTCCCTCCTCATCACCCTCAACTATCCCCTTCCCATCCAACCATCCATCCAGCAGTGCACTGGCCCAGCTGTGTGAGAAGAGGGAAAAAACACAGAGTTGTGTTGGGGTGAGAGGGCTGTATTTATCTCCAACACTGGCATTTAACCCCACACTGTACATCTATGTGAGGATTAATGTAAAGTTAAAGGAGTAAATACAGTAAGAAATAATGATTAAAACAGTGTAAATCTTGGGACATTGTACATAAAGAACCACCTTTTGCTATTAACCCATTAGGCACAATATATTGTGACTGATAAAGACGACACAGATTTAACCCTTAGTTGACCTAGAGCACCTCCACACCTACGTTTATCTTGAAAAAAATCAGCTGAATTTGCAAAACAAAAGTTCCTGTTTCCAACATACAGTTGTAATTTTAAATACTGTACAATATATTATATACAATACTTTATTTGTAGATTAGAAATACAGTATATTGTGTCTGTAGATGTACACATAATACTTAGGCTCTCACTATGTGGTATTTACATAGTGACACTATGACACCAGTTTGCTGCAACCAACCAACGATGTAATGAGTTTAGGCTCAGTGACTTTGGTTGGCTTTGTAATCACTGGTGAATGGACCTGAGTCAAAAACTAAATCAGTGTTTCCCAACATGCTTCCCAAACCAAAGGGTCTATGTAATAAAATATAGTAATATTCTAGTTTAAATGTACTCCTGTTTAGTTGACAGCAACACCGATACCCTGGCAGGAATTGAAGAAAGAAAGCTCTCATTAACTTTTTTTAGTTTTCAAAGCTATCTGCTGCCACCAAGCAGATGGCTTTGACGAGCAAAGAAAAATTATATGATTTATAATTATATAAATTGGATAATTTTCCGCAGCACACCTAATGATCTCTAATGGAACACTCATGTGCCAGGGCACAGTGCCTGGGAATCACTGAACTAAATATTTAACTATGTCAGATACTGGGGGAAGGCAGGCTCAATTGTTGGTCAGTTTCTCACTTAAACATCAGTACACTGGTCCAAGGCGTTACTAGATTTGTAGGAAAATTGTTCTTTTCGGCAGACTTGACTGCATCAGTAAAGTTCAACATACCTGGTTTGGACAGCTGACTTCTGGACCGATGACTGGTGTGAATGTCACTGGGAGCTGCACTCCTCAATCATTTTGGCAGTGCTCAGTGGGACATCCAAACTTCATAGGAGCTGGAGGTGATGGAAACACGTCATCCAAAGGTTCCTGTGGTGCTGAGGCATTCCACTGGGATGTCCATTGCTCTCACTGTCATCTCTCCTGACATCAATGGTTGAAAAGAACTGAAGTGTTCGTTTAGGGCATACGTGTCAAACTCAAGGCCCGGGGGCCAAATGCGGCCCGCCAAGCCGTTTTGTGTGGCCTGCGGGAGCTTAACCTGAGAAATTAAAAGCTTTTTTTATTACATCTTTTTTTTTTAATCGATCATCTTTAAATAAAGAAAGTAAATGGATATGACTGGGCTTTTTCTTTGAATGAAGTAAATTAGGAAAAAATTAAGCATATTTTTTAACTATGTCCCACTGCAGCCTGCTACCAAATGACCAATGGACCGGTACTGGTCCGCGGATCGGGCGTTGGTGACCCCTGATCTATACAGTCTTCCAGTTACAACCGGCCCTTCAAGTGGAACTGTATTGCTGATGTGGCCCCCTGGTGGAAATGAGTTTGACACCCCTGGTTTAGGGAAAGGCAAAATACAACGACTCTGGTATGACATGAACCACTGAGCGATAATGCAGATGATAGCAGGTCTGTTACAACCACATTGTAGTGTATGAAGTGATGAAGCATCTGCTGCTGGGGGGGGGGGGGAATGGACCCCCCCCCCCCCCCCCCAAAAAAAAAAATGAAATTTTGCCCCACAAAGGCTTGGGCCGGCCCTGGACATAAACACGACTTTCATTACGAGACACATGGCCGTTATGTGTGTTACATACTGCAGACGGCTAGCTGAATAATTTATGTAAAAACATGAGAGTGGCATAAAAAACACCTTTATTTATCCTTATAGAAATAAAACTTTTTTCTTCCTTTTAATTGAACTTGTTGTGTAGCTCAGCTCAGCTCAGTCTCTGACCACTGGGCCAGTGTGCAGGCTGCAGTGGGAACCACTGCGCCCATTATGACTCAGCAGATGGTGCGGTATGCATCACCACCCTCTGAGTGCCATGTGCTTGCGGCAGAACTGTGTGTTCTCTAATGACAGTCCACTCATCTAGGCCGTTATATTAGCCTGCACCTTGGGAATCTCATCTTTCTCAGATACAGACAGGAAGCCAAGAATGCCAGTTTTGTACTGGACAGGTCGTCCTTGCTGCTGCGGAGAAGACTCCTTCTGCACGTCAGCATCACTGTATATCAAACACTCCTCTGTTTACACTGTAAGGACTTGAAGAAGTTACTTGAGAGTTAATGCGCACGCAAATTAAAAACTATCGAGTTAATGCGCACGCAAATTAAAAACTGAAAGTCACGATTTGTCTTATGCAACACTGAAGCTGAGATTACACACTCAGGACTGAGATCTAAAACACTGTATTTTGCCGTTTCTGTTCTAGATTTATAAAAAATGTGGCGTGTATTGTTAAATGATTGCGATAACAGTGGTATGTGGCAGCTTGCCCTGTGAATAGGCTTTAAGATTCAGCTGTTTGGCAGTGCAGGACTGTGGATTTGCAGAGCTGTTGTCTGGATGCCTCCTTTTACTCCAGACTCCCCTGGTGGTGTCTTCTTTCTCCTACCGACAGTCTTTTATCTCAGGCAACTCAGTCCCTGCCAAACCCTGCCACCCTACCTCATCCACTGCCCCAAGGAAAGAACGAGAACTGGCATCGAAGGCATAATTATGTTCTTTCTACACGTCCGTCCTCATTTTGATTCATTTACAACACATGATACCGACATTGGTCAACTTTGAAAGTTGAACAAAGTTAGCGTACTTAAAAGGGACGGCAACCCAGTACAGTGGCAGTTTTGTATCAAAAATGAAAAACAGGATAATAATGAAGTTGTTATTGTTATAACAGAGCAGAATAATTCCACAGCTTGACTTTTGTGCCAGTTCTGCTTCAGACTTCCACAACTGACTCAGATCTCACCGGACTCAAACACCCTGTGTCCCTGAGCTGTTGGTTTTTTGGAATGGAATCAAGTGTATTTCATTCCAAGAAAGAAAAACATGGGTTTGTTTTGATGAAGTTGAGCCTTGATTTGAGATGCAAATGTACGGAGCACAAACATGTTTTTTTTTAACATAAATGGTCAGCTGAGGACCATCACAATGAATTTATGAATTTGAGCTCCTAACATCTTTCCTAAAATTCTTTGTGATTCATATATATTAAAATATATATATTTTGTAATCTATGATCATAGAGAATATCATCTAACTGTAAATACTAGGCCACTAGGGGGTGCACAGGAATGAAAAACGTGATGTAATCTATTCTGATTAATCTTCCCAAAATCTATTTCCATTAATTGTCAAACACTTCTGTCTTTTCTTTTTGTCCAGGCTGGACCAACTTCAGGGCAGTGGTGACCATGGTGATGGCCACTGGTCTGAATGTCCTGCCTGCTGCCTTCCCTGCATGCCTCTGTGACACTAGGTTATATAATGGTCATTGGTGCTAAGCCTGCCCTGACCCCCTGGCACACTGCAGTCACCTAGCTGAGTGGACGCCTGTTTTTCAGCAGCCTCATATACTGGTAACGCCACACACACATTCTTACACCCATGTAGACATGCATGCCTCCCAACTTAACACACGTGTAGGCCATATTATAGCTCACACGCTCATGCACTAACTCAACCAGGTTCAGCACTAATATGCACGACCCCCAGACCTACATACTCTACCTGCTGCTAATACAGTGCAGAGTGCAGTCCAGTTCACAGCTAGTGGCTGTAGTGGAACCCAAAGGAAAGAAGAATGAAAAGGGTTGGTTGGAACTATGTACAAAAATTAATGAATTATCAGATTAAAATCTGATGCAGCAATGTGATACTGCATGAGATTTTAATTTGACAATTATTTCTAGCTCCATAATTATTATTAATAATATTATTTTTAATAACCCTAATCTAGTCCTCTGGTTAATTGTTTCTGATGTGGGTCTGGATAACAGATTGAGTTTTAAACTCACCTCGATATGGAAAGTTTGAATTTCAAATCTGGTTCAAATCTCAGGATACTGATGCAGTAATGGCTGCTCACCACCTTGCTGACACGGTTCTGCCATTTAGCCAACATCTCGTCCTGTAGTGTGAGGCAGCAACCACTGGTGGCAGGTGAAGACCAGAGGAGTAGAACCTGCAGTGTGATGGAACATTCAACAGTCAGAGTTCTAGTTCAGAGCAGGGGAACGGCCGTTAATAACACTTATGGTTCATGTAACACAGATGACTTCATTTGACACATTTTTTTTTAGCAACGCAACGTTTTCTCTGGCAAAAGAAAAATCCCATTATAAAACATAATGAGCTACGGGCTTCATTTTCTGACCACCCATTATGAGGCGATTACAGCACTTTTGCTATCGGTCAGTAATGTGTTTTGGTTTGAACCGGAGGAAGATATTAACCTCTCATAACTAATTTTTTCCCCCTGTGAAAAATGATTAGGAGGAATTTTGAACTGTTTCCACAGTGTGTTATTTCCCCACCAGTACTCTGATGGAAGAAACAAGTATTATGTTTCTTCCATCAGAGTACTACGCATACTTTATTGTCAATTTAGAATATGATTTTTTAATCAGGCTTTTAAAAGACAATAATGAACTCATTAGCGCCATCAAGGGCCGTTTTTGGAAATGCCAGTGGGCCACTCCAATCTCTGCTGTAAATCCATTTGGTTTAACTCTGTTAAAAAAATATTAAATGTGTTAAAAGAAAACAAGAAAACTTTAAATACTAAAAATGCAATGTCAACAACACCATTTATGTATTGTGACCCATAGAAAAATGCAGTATGGTATAAATTTAAGAAAGTTACTACATACTTGGAATCTAAGTATTGCATGATGTCTTTGATTATCTGTGACCATTCCAGAGGAAAGACTGAAGCCATCATTTTAAAATTTGGGAACCATTAATCCATGAATATTTACCATCTTCCACATCAGATAAATAATAACTACGAAATAATTATATCAACATTCCTTTGTGGCAGAGCTAGAATGAATCCAAAGACAACAATCGACTGCTGTGTTTACTTGCAGTCTTTTCTTGTGTAGTCAATTAATGAGCACAGAGGCCTTGAGTTTGTGGAGGTTTCTCATGGTGCCAGCAGCAACCACGCCCAAACTGCTGGAACAAGGACAGAAGCACACAGCTGGGAGGGAGCGAGGGAGGAAGGGAGGCAAAGAAGTGTCAGCGCTGCTTACACCCCTCACAACACCAGCACAAATACATGGAGAGAAAGAAGAGAACGTACAGAGCAAATATAGGGTGCAGCGAGACTCGTGGCTAAAATGCACCGCACTGTGGCTGAGTGTGCACTTTTAAAAGCAGCTTTAAATGCACATTAGTAATTAAGAATAGTTATGGGGTGAAAGCCCAAGTGTGTGCACAAGTTTGTGTGAACAGGAACAATGCGACTATTTATACGAGTGGGCGGGCAGCCTTAAACAAGGGCCTTTAACATATTGACCATGTGACCCGCTTGAGCTCGGAAAATCTCTGGTATCTCTTGGGTTCTGGTTCAGTGATGGTCACAAACACAAACGTGTCCAACTACAGAGACAAAATACTTTATGTTCTGGGTTTTACTACTGAGAAACTGACTGATTTTGATCTGTTAAAAATGAAGAATTTTGTAAAACAATAACTCAGTCCCTAAATAATCACACCGGAAATTTAAAGAAGGCCACAAGGAGTGTATGGTTGTGTGTGTTAATCTATTCTTTTTTACCTTTGTTAGGAAAGTTGATTGGATGTCTCAGCTTGAATGCATGCAGTACAAAGTAGACCCAGTTGGTGGCGGTAACCTATAATTTTAAATTATTTAAATTTAAATTTTATCGATGGGGAAGTTGTTGAAATTAATCGAATTAGTGAATATTTTAGAACTGAAGTAAAATCTCCTGTAAAAAGTTTAGTGCTTGGTTCAGGTATGTATTTCATGGGGTTTATTTCTTATAACCAGTCGGAGTTCATTAGTGTTAAAATACTCTTTCTTGTATTCCTGCTTCAGGAAGTGCATGTCTCTAACTAGGGCTATAAACTGTTAACTGCGCCCCCTGCAGTGAGAGGAGGGGAAGACATCTTGCCATAGTTTCTTCAATCGTTTAATTATTAAATGATGTAATTAACCACAAACCTGTCATTTTTTTAAAATTACATGTGTGTCATGGAACCTCCTCTGTTTAGTGACCTTTGACCTAGGGGAATGGACCTGCCCGTCCTTTACCCTATTCAGGCAGTGATGTCATTCCCAGTGCAGAACAGGCCATGCTGGAAAAAGGGGCCTGAAATAAGAACTGAGAAACACGGTCCAGTAGAATAATTATATGAGAGAGGGAGTGAATCAGGAAATAACTTTTGGTTTGGGAAACTCAAGAGTTTTAGAGAGCGCTGCCATGCGCTAAATGAAAACAGCATCTGAGGAAAAAAGGCAGAAAAAGACAGAGAATGCGAGAGTGAGAGAATGTGAACGAAGCCCAAATTGCTGCTGCCATGCTGTTTTTAAATGTTTCAGAGCAGCATTCAGCAGCACCAGTGGTCGGCGAAGAGAACATCTCCTTCCTGAGTCTTTGCTTTCCTAAAAAGTTTATTTTATTACTCTCCTACCCCGTCATTCCCTCATCAATCATCCTCCTCCTCCTCCTCCTCCCCTCCTTCCCTGCTGTCTTCTTCTTTGTTGGCTGGCAGGCTGTGGCTCTTTCTTTATTCCTCACACATTTTAATGGGTATCTTCCCAATCACATTTTTATTGCAGGAAATTTCAGAACACCACATTGCGTGAGCTGGAGGAGTGCTCCATTCTTAGCTCGGCACCGCTGACTGCTGGGGTGTGTTGAGCCTGCCAGTGTGTGTGCGTGCGTGTGAGTGAGTGGGGTAAAAAAAAAAGAGGGGGTGGGGGGTGGGAGGTGACGTGGAGTGGCGTTAGTGTCAGTTTGTTGCCAAGATCCACTCCCCCTCCTCCCCCTCCTCCTCCTCTTGGTAACAATAGTGAAGTCATGGCAGAAGATGGTGGGAGCCATTGCGAAAAAGACCCTCTCCTCTGCTAGACAAAAAAAAACAATCATGCTGTTTCTGAGTCACGACAGAGTGGCATAACTTCCCAGGAATTTTTACTCAGAATCAACTTCTAACCCCCTCACCCTCACCCTCCCTACAACCACCACCACCCAACCTTTAACTCTATTTCAGTTAGCTTCAACCCCTCACCTCTACTCACTTCTCTGTGAAAAAAAGGCCGCGGTTTCAGGCCTGTGGTTTAATTGAAATAATATTTGCTGTACTCCGTTGCCTGCCTGGCTCTGTTCCTCCTTAACAACAGACATATTTTTAGCCGCTGTACCGACTTCTGTCATTTCCTGTTGCAGTGTTCACTGTGCTTTTGACCACAAGCAGACCTAAACACTCTGGGCCCTGTGCTTGGCTTTCACCATCGCACCATTCCTCACACACCCCAAACACAGTACGTCTGGAGTGAACTGTCCTCGTCTTTGTGCAACATCCAACCGCAGAGTTAGACCATCCGACGCTCGGCCTGCGGGTTTTCCATTGCTTCTTAGCGAGGATGTCACTCAAGAAACTCTGATGGAAACAAGCATCTCAATAAAGGTCTTCAGTTTCATTCTCTATTTCTCCTGAAACATTGTTGTTCAACACTAAAACAAATCCTGCAGAGATCTGTCAGCGCTGGCCACAGAGTACACTACTCTGACCCCAAGTCACCGTGACCCCAACATGCAGAGTGAAGCAAGACAAAATATGGACAGTAGACTATACAGACCAATCCAAAAATATACATTCAACAGGGAGCAGAATGGCTGTGACAGCAGAGCTGCTGCAGCTGCAGTAGGAGGTTCGATGACTGCACACTGATTCACCACATCATCTTGAACTCAATATGTCACGGAATGCAGTGAAATGAGGAATAAGAGGTAGCGGCATACAAATATTGTTGCAGTTCCAGTGTTAGGTTCTGGGAATGTTGAGTAAGAAATCTGTAAAGTAACTCAATTGGTTCTTGCAAACAAGTACTGTGAAGTGTTTCCCCTCGGATGAAAATCTGACAAGGATTATGGCGATTAGACATTCAGAGTGAGAGAAAAATTCAGCCAAATTCAGAGTCTGTGACCTGGTCTCTCCAGATGTCCTACCACAAAAATTGAAATGGTCATGACCTTGGAGAACAAAAACAGTCTTGGAAATTCTTTGACAAACATCTGACTTTTTTTTGTAGTATTTTTTAATGTCTTGTGAAGGAGATGAAAAGGAAGAGGTTTTTTATTAATACATTTCTGTGCATTGTAGCTTCTTTTAGCTTTTTTTTAAATTTTGATTTATTTTTTATTTTTTAATTTGAACTTATATAAAAAATCTAGCCTAAATAATTTGGAAACGTATATTTAAACGTGTAATTAAAGAACACTTATAATAAGATAATCACATTTGTATTAACATGTGGCATTAATCTAACTACTCTTATTAGTGGCTCTCAGCTGTTTAATCTTCCCCACTCCATAAAAAATAAAAAAACCAGATGAATGGTGTGTTTGTTAGGAATCATTTGTCCATTTTGATTATTCCACACTGAGGTGGAACATTGGGGAAATCACTCTAAATAAACTGGAGAACAGTCCATACAACAGCTGTAAGATACAGGTTTGCTATCATACACTTAAGAACATGAAAATATTTTTACTCTGCAGAACTCACCATTTGATGCAAGACCGATCCCTACTACAGGAAATGTCTCAAAACAGTATTTAACATTAATATAATAAATTCATATTTTTTGGAATCATCCCGATCACTCACCCCCCCATACACTACCACTGGTGTGACCTAAAAAATTAAAGTTTTTAAAAACTTTATAGCTTTTTTGAGCACAAAGCTAATCCTCCACGCAAATTACATCAAGCAGATGGAGAAGGTCTTGCAGGTAAATTTCTCTAAATACTGTTCACTGATGTAACCAACCGCTCCATTAGCAGCTTCCAGGCAAGATGCAAATAAACTCCCCGGTGAGGGAAAGCCAGAGGGCTTGAAAACTTTTCCTTGTGGAACAAAGTTCAAAGAAAGAGCAAAGTGAATTGCAGCTAATTCAAAAATAATGCAATGTTTTATAATGTGTGTCCTGCTGTTAATATCCTGGCGCAGGGAACATTCTACTCGTCTCAGCCGGTGTCAGAGAAAATGTAAGGACAAGTCCGAATTGTGAGATTGTGTAAAAGTAAACAGAAACGTCTGACGTCCCGAGGAGTGCTGTTATACGCAGCATCAGCGTCCACGCTGGTTAAGAAGAAGAGACTGATGTTTCATGTTCATGTCAACAGCAGGTTAAAAAGTATAGGGAGGTTTTGAGAAAATTTGCCAGAGAAAACATGTTAACACGACAACAACAGCGTTTCCAAAGCCTTTCACTGTTGTCACAAAACAGCTGTGTGAGTCACAGAGAGACGAGGAGAGAGGCCAGTGTTGTCCCAACGCCCCTGATGGTCTGTACAGAGGAGAACCAAGGGACTTGATGAAAAGCCTCTGCTCTCCTCTGTGGTCACCCCTCAATGATTCACTCTTCTGGGAAAGCTGGATCAGAAAGTAAATTGTAAATAGTTTCTCAGTGATCTCCTGTTCTCTGTTTATGTTTTTCTCTCTCCATTGTCGTCCGTCTCTAATGCTAAAAAACACCATCACAGTGGAATTACCGTGGCTGAACAGAACCACAGGCTATGGTTTCAATTACTATAATTCATCACATAATGCGATAAACAGGTAGTGCAGCGCTTCAAGTTTTTATCGCATCTGCAAATTGACACAAACAGGTTCGTCACAGACGACATTTTCCCTTGAAGCGCCACTACGGCCAAGGACTGACCCTGGAAACAAACAGACGGTGTTTGGAAGACTGTGACTTCTTCCTAAAAATCTATTCGTATGACTCATCAGTAGCAGTAGAAAACAAACTTTTGTATACACTCGCCACTTTTGTGAAATATATTCTGAACTAGGTTTATGTAATTTGCAGCCATCTTTGTTTATTTAGCTTCTTATGGGTAAATGCTAACATAGCTTAGCATTTGCCAATGCAAATATCATAACTAACCTTTTGCTGTATTTACTAACCAAGTTTACTGAACATGTATCATTCTGTGGTTGAGGATTTTCTGAAGTGGAGTTTTTTTTAAATAGACAGACTATTTTCTTGTCAAATTTCAAATAAGCTATTTTTCAACAACAAAGCCTAAATTGACCCAAAAATGAAATCACACAGCAATATGATGATAACCATAAAGAATGTGACCTCTATTAACTCTTAGGTCCAACTCTTTGGAATGTGTTGCAACCTGTTTCTGATTACTTAATGTTTTAAATAAAACCATCTGTTTGAGTGACATCATGGAAACTCTTTGCCTATTTTACCGAAAAACAGTTCCAAAAACAGTGTCGAAAAATAAAAAAAAATCTGCAGACCTCTATTTAAGATCATCATCATCATCCTTTCAGCGCTTTAAATGATTTACTTGATTTATCGTGGCTTAAGTTTTGAAAAACAGCCTCTGAAATGTCACTGTTATTTCCTAAACTCTACTTGGGAACCTAATACCCAGTGGAGGGGAGTGGCTTCGTTGTAACGCAATTAATTACAAAGTGACCAGTGTTCTCAGAGCCAACGACCCAGGCAATACCCTGTCCTAAGAAAATACAGCTCCACCACATATCCCATAGCTTCACCACAAGGACCGTCTGCACCCATCACTTTCCTGTCCTGCCTCCGTAATGGTGCACCAGCCACCACAGAGGCCATAGCTCCTCCACAGCTGCAGTCCTCAGCGCTCCTCCACCACACTGCTCCTGCCTGCACGGGCAATGAGGGATTAAATATAATACTAGCATGTCAAGTCTGCTAGAGAGGGAGCGGGGAAGGAATTCGTCAGAACTCCATAAACACATACACGAACCGGGTCTTGGTGCCAACGTTCGACACAAGCAGAACTTTCCCGGGGCTCTGTGAGCAAAGGGGAGGCTGAGGGTTAAGGAAGGCATGTTTCCTTAAAAGAGCTGAGAGTTGACGCAGAGGGCAGCCAAGCAGCAATGATACATTGCAAAAGAGGAAAAAGGCAGGATAGAGAAGAGAAGTGAGAAACTGATCCAATTAAAAAGTAGAGAATCCAAATGAAAGTGAGGGGAGACAGGACACCGTTCTGAAACCTCTCAGTCTTTAGGTTGATACATGCGCGTGAGAATCACACGTTTAGAGTATTTGACATCCGATCAAGGAGGAACAGAGTAATGGAGAATGAGGAACAGCAAAGGAGGGGTAAAGATGGAGGAATTAACAGGACATGCCCACTGAAATTTTCCACAGTCTTTGCCAGAGAAAAAAAGGTCAATCCAGATGCCGTTCACTGACTGTCCAAATTTCTCTTAGAGCAAAGGGGGGAGGGCAGGAGGGGGGAGGGCAGGGGGGGGTTGTCGTAGGAGAAGAGTGTGTTGAACAAGGAGAATAAGTGGGGTTTGGATGAGAGATGTCTCTAATCAGATTATGTGGAGCAGAACCTGGACTTCTTTTGCGAGCAGATGTTGGACAGGTGTGGAGTCAACTTTCCAGAGGGTCCACGAATTCCTGAGAGACGAAAACTGAATGTTTGGCTTCGGTGATAGTGATCCAGCTCTATCAAATCCAGATAAAGCCGTTATAGGTCAAAACACTTAACACATGATACAAAAAGACAAAAAAAAGAAAAAAAAGAAAAGAAAGGTCTGATGTATGGTACCTGCCTGAGCCTCTCTGTTGCTCTTGGCAGAGACTGTGGACGAGGAGCAGTCTACAGGCCTGGTCCTCGTCAACCCTCTCAGCCACTGTGAGATGAGCTCAGCAGTGGGTATAGAGCACAGTCAGGCAGATATATTCCTGCTATGAAATATGGAAGTGAGCGTGTGCCTGTCTGTGTATGTGCATCCACCTAAGGTTAACTGGAGGTCAACGCTCACTCTGCCGCCACAGGCTTGGCAGCGCTCCAGTCACGGAGAAAAAAGTAGCAGCAGTGTCTCTTTCTCTCACTCTGTCCTGAATTCACTCTCTGTGCTCTTCCTCCTCATCCTTCTTCACTGACTGGTTGCATGCGCCCAACATACACACAGAGCCATATGGTGTGTGTACAGTGCACTGCGCTGAGCTTCAGGCTTAGCACTATGTGCAAGGGGAATTGTGGGCTCAGGTTACCGTCAGAAGAGGAAATAAAAATCCTGACTACTGTAGCTGTGGAGACGGACAGAAGGAGGGAAATTTCTCCGGAGCTCTGCCGATGACTCCAGAAAACAGGGCAGTAAAACAGGCCTCGCACATATTACTGTTGTAGTGAAAGCTAAAAATACAGACCAGTACGAACAGCATTACCATAAGAGTTGCACCTTAAAGACCTAGATCTGCATTTATATGCTTACTTCTCTAAATTTCCATTTTTACATCAGTACGCCACGAAACTAGAGCAAATATTCTGCTGTGCTGTCCTTTCGCAGCTTTTGGCTTCAGATTTGAAAATCATACAAGCATTTGAAAAAGTGTAAACAGACAGACTTGAAGTTAGCATCTGCGCTAGTTGAGGGTACTATACAACAATGTGGCCTCAAACCCCCCTTTGCCTCTGTGAAGTATGACTCAAGGTGCTGTTAACATTAAAATGCAACTTGGTTACATTGTGTACCTTTCTGTAGATCTGCAGCTCGTATTTTTGCTGATTTTCTGCTACTAAATAAAATCTGTTTTTATTTTGTTGCTAAAATCTTTTAGCTGTTGCCTGAATAACTCTTGCATCAATACAAATAAATGTGATTTATTACAGCAGTATCTTATCTTTGCCCTACCATCAGCCATTTATAAGATTTTCCTTAAGTTTTAATATAACGACATAACCAAAACTGGGGGGCTAACATTTACTGAAAATGGGAGTTTCAGAATGGCTATTTGTTTAATATGAATTACTTGGAAAATAGTGTATTTATTGGCTACTTATATATGACAAGAGAATCTCTACATCCTCACGGTCCAGAATCATGAGGCCAAAAACAAATATTCAACACAAACTCGACGCTGATCAAATGTTTCACTGGCTCAAATATTTTAGAGAAACTTTCCCACACCAAGTATGCAAAGTACACAGCATGTGACAGCACTGTGTACTACTGGGTACACCGTTAGCATAAAAAAGAGAGGACTTCGTGTGAAGTTGTTATCAATCGACACAAGAATACATCATAAACCTTTATCTTTTTCTCACCCTCCTCATGTCTTTTGATGCAGCTGCCAAAAACAACTGCTCACTGTGTGTCAATGTGCAAAGCACAGATAGAACACTCAGAACAGTGGAGGCTGATAAGGATGGATCCAACATAGGGATGAGTGAGCTGCTCACTGATGAAATCTAGAAGCTCTGCCCTGCTGATAAGATGACAAGTCCTTTATCACACGCCGCTTCATTCCACCCTTCCCTCCTCTATGTAGTGAGCTACATCGTACCCATACACAATGAGTCATTGTTTGGTCTCTAAACTGGTTGTATACCGGTACAGAACACAGAGGTGTGTGTGTGTGTGTGAGACATAAATGCACTGCAGTTCAAAAAATGTCTTTTTGAAAATATGACTATAATTATATAATTGGCTTCACTTTGACCATGAGACCCAAAAAACACAAGGCTAATTTCTTCCATATCTTCTTCATCTTCATCAGCGTGTACGAACATTTGTAGCTAATCTGAAACATACTGCGCAAAAAACTGAGAAATTTGTTTTCTCTCCCAGGGATGTGAGAAAAATACGAGTTCTTCTCCTCATGTCTGGAAACAATTGTGTGATTGGTCAGAATTTGAAGTATGGTTAACTATAGTCGTATTGACTAGTTCAAAGTGGTTCAGTGGTTATCACAGCTGCCTTACACCTGTAAGGTCCTGGGTTTGATCCCTAGAGTTTTAAGAATTTCCCCAGTGTTGTATCAATAAGTTCTTATAAAATAAAATAATTAAAAAAATACTCTTCAACACGGGGGCTTCATTTCCTGAAAGTCTAATGCCTCATCAAGGCACAGCGGCGGGGCATTCAAAGTTTGGATTTAAAGGGATCTGAAGACATGCTTTGAGGACAAATGTATTGATGCACAGTCGTGGGTTAAGACGGCTGAGCCTTGTAGTCCGTTTTGTCAGTTCCTTTTGATCTGAGCCAACAGAGAGTTTCCTGCCTTGGGTGGTAGCTCAGCCTCACCCTCCTCCTGGGTGAACCTCAATTATTCATAAGCCTTGGGTAGCTCACTTGAAACCGATAACCCACATGCTATTTATACTTCATTTCAAACGAACAAATACCTAACTGTGAAGTTCCAGGCAGCTTTGCTGGCCCTCTGCAAGAAGCTACTGGGCATAGAGAGAATAGTTAGGGTGGGCAGGAGTGAGGGGGTGAGTGGGTGGTCAGGGGAGGTCGGTCATCCGATTGTTCAGGGGAAAAGATGAATCAGCAGCTGTAAGTAGGAGTAATAAAGACTGAATGGCAGGGCTCAGTTGTACCGCACTATTGGACTATAAACCAAGTATAAAAGATGGACACGGGCACTCGCATACAAATCCCAACATGGAAACAAATCCTTTAAACCGGGCCAAACGCACACTTCTATGCAACCAGGCTCATAGAGAACACACTCCTATGGCTTCACCCACTGCACATTATCAAACATTTCTATTCTTAAAGATGGCGTTTATTTCAGTGCTGGCAATTACTGTGTCCTATTTCATAGAGTGTATCAGAATAGGTTTGCATATTTACCACTTGTTGTCAAAATGCCAATGACCCCAGGCCGTGCGGGGTCGCCCCAGTTCTATGGTGCAGATGAACGTAGCCTGCAAAAAGAGAAACCAGAATCACACACACACACACACACAAAAATGAAGGTAGCTGATAGTCCCACTTAAGAATGTCAGCATTCAGAATTAACCCAGCAGAAGTGCAACTTCAATATCTATTCCACTTCAATTGTATTCTTTATCAATACAATTGATTCTCTCTGTGTAAAATATTGAGCAAATGTATGCAGAATAACATCAAGTCCCTCTTGACATCAATAAAGAATATTTGATGATACCTGGGATATTTAAGACAGAACATTGAGCAGCTCTACCCCAGCAGTCAGTAATGTTACCCAGCAGACAGTTCACCAGTCGTAAACTGAGGATGTCATCTTGCACTAATTAATGGACTATGTTATGTATTTTAATTTAAAAGTAACAGTATTATTAGGTATTCAGATAAATATCAATAATATAGTTTATCTAATAATGTGTAGTTTCTTTGAATTATTATAAGTTTAGTTAATATGTTATAAGTTGTTTTAATGTTCACAATTTACCACATTTTTTTTCCAGTAGTGCCGACAGATATTTGCCACCTAGACTTGTGAGACTGAGCCTGTAAAATTCCAAATATAACTTATGAACTACACCTTCCCTAGTCTACCATGTCAGGCTTTAAAGGTCACAGGTCACAAACGTGCAAATATGAAACCTATGCAAGTTTATGGATGCTTTGGTGATTTATCTACATTTCAATCTAACATCCTTTGTTTACAAAACACAATCCTGAGGGAAAACTTAGTAAAATTTACTGAAAGGCTCCAGTCGTGATGTAATCAACACCATTGTAGAAAGAGTTTCTGGAACAATAGCAAAAGATTGCCACAAGAAGATTGTGTCTGGAAGACATAGGATGAAAAATAGACACACGCAATATTTTATCATGGGCCAGTGTGGATTACACTTAACAGTTTTATTTGGAATATTAAGACAATGAAGCATAAGCCAAGCACCAAGAGTGACAGCTACAAGTGTCGCACCATACGGCTCTTCAAAACGAAAAGGGTTTACTGCAAAACAACTGTTTTTGTCTGAATGGTGAAGCAGATATACAGAACATACAGATGTGAACATTAACTTGCCATTTACACGCTCCAAATTCTACCTCGCGGCTAAAGAAAAGAAAAAGGGAAAGATGAAAGGAAAAAAAATGCAAGGGAAAGCAGAAGGAGATAATGGAGCAGCAATACTCGTCTGACCACAGCCGCTGTCGGCGGCCGCAGCCCTGGCTGGAAGGAGGGCTACTGTGATTGGCCAGGACGAATAAGGCAGTCTGGGAACACAGAGTGACAACCATTAGTTCCCATCATTGTCAAGTCCCGTTGCCTCGGCACCCACATCCACACAGCAACCAATGTGCACATACAGCATTAAAGTGACAGAGGAATACAACCATTGTTACACTACACTCCATTGCATATTAGGGAGAAGTTAATAATGAAAAATAATTTCTTTCATTCATCTTTTGTTTGCACATAGCACTTAAACCCTGCTTGGTAAAATATATATTGGAACATGGAAAAAGATGCCAATACCTTTTTTTGTTGGTTTGTCGTCATAGAGCTGAAAATTTGTGATGTTCCAGGTTAATATTGTTAAAAATCCAGGGGTTTTAAAGGGACAGTTAGTAACATAGTCTGCAGGACAGACCCAGCAGTTTCCTGCCATAATCAACAATAGTGCAGCTAAATAGTGTCATAATAATGACAATATAGGGTTAAAATACATACATTTATGGCATTGTTTTTCTTTTCTAACAACGAATGACAACTTAAAAATTGCTTTCCCCTGTGTGTCAGTGTGCGTGTGTGTTTGTTTTGAGGGAGGTTGTGCATAAATGTGGCCCATTCACATCCCTGAATTTTGAGTAGGCTGGTGGGTGGGTGCGTGTGCATGGTGCATATGGTAGGTCATGTGTGAAGATGGTGTATGTGCAACTGTATGCATTCTAAACGGATGATGCACCACAGAAGAATAAAATATATATTTTTTTCATCTAGGCTCCCATAACATCATTCCATCATTCATTCAAAGTTTTTAACTTTCCTACTAAATCTAAGGGATATATGGCAAACATGTGCTACACTTAACATTTGATATTTCCCATGGGGAAAAATGGGTTGAGAGGGTCCTGGGACTCTCCTTGTCACGACCTGCCTGAGAAGAAGGGCCTAGAGTGTTGTGTGGTCAGGCATTGGGACGGGGCAGAAGGGCATTTGTTCACTGGAGTCACTTGCATCACCCCTCACGGTCACCTCTACATCCCCTCCCTTGAACTCTCAGTGTGGGTCTGTCCATACACTAAAATACTAACATGACGTGACACCCATGCATTCACAGAGTCTCTAGCCGGGTGGAGAATAAAACTCCACCAAAACTGCACGCAACGACTAATGTTGAAATATTTCAGGACCACTGGTTCTTTATAACACTCTCATCTTACCATCTTGAGCTAAAACATATGCAGTGTTGTTCGCAAGTATCAAAACCGGTAGGTATTTCTGATTATTTCGACATAGGCATGAGGCTTTTAGCTTAAAAGTTGTTTGTTTGTCAAAAATCTAAACCTCTAATCTATACCTAATTCAATGTACAGAGTGGGAATATGTGTTGCATAAATATATATACATATAATATATATAATAAATGCAACTTGAGATCAAAGCAGTCGAGAAGGGCCAAAAAATAATGTTCATCTTTGGCTTGACCTGCCTTCAGTGCAACCAAGAATGTTTTACAAAGGGAAAATGAAAAAAAAAAAAAGTCTTTTAGTCCGGGAATTTACATTTGGTTTGTGGTCCACATTTTCAGCAAGTAAGCTAGCGGTTAGCATTACAACTTTTGCAGCTTTGTCTTTTGGACACCCATACATTTTTTTAAGTAGCTTTTTGTAAAAAAAAAAAAAAAAAAAAAAACATTTCTACAACAGGAAGAGTACAGTAGAGTTTCACAGTGAAAGTTAACTCTGTTAAGTACCAATCTTTAAACTTACCAAGAACTTTTCTAATGGACAAACATCATTTACTGAAGTATTCTGGTTGGAATATATTTCCCACAATGCCCACTTTCCATATTTTGTATGTTTTGGCTGAAGGCCAGCAAGTACAACGGAAAAGTGTGCATTAATCAGTTGTTTAGCCTTTGTCAAATGCAAAAGCATGACATGGCGTTAGATCACAGAATGAGATGACAGCAAGATTGGATGAAGAGGTTGCAGGTGAAGTGTCCGGCTATGCCCCATTACCCATTTTTGCTGCAGCTGCTACCAGATGATTCTACATCCCAACAGTATTGGGTTGACAATAATCAGACACGAGAATCATGGCTGTGTCACTAACCCCAGTGCTGGCACAGAGGTGTTTGATATACTATAACAGAAATGTAAAATAAATCTCACTGTTGACTGCACAACACCAAGCACTATTCACGTGCACACATTTTTAGTCCTCACTACAAGTGCATTGTTGCCACAACAGGAAACCACTGAGCTCCATCTCCCCTTCACCTGCTTCTTTGGGTTAATTTGAGCTTTAGGTTACCAGGGTTGGAGTCAAGGACAGGACAAACAGGCCTTCAGTTCCATCTCAAACAAAGTCACCTCTACATAGCAATGTAGAGGCCACAGCCAGATGAAGACAGAGAATAAATTGCCTCCCTCAGTTACACAGCAGACCTAAGGCAACACAGAGTGGCCCTTATAGTAGCCTGTAAGATTTATATCTTAACTTAAAATTAGCCTGTGATTAGAGCCTGCAAGAGGGGTGTGGACACAGTAAGGAGCTGTATGCTACAGCTAAGCTGGGTCATGAATGGGAGAGGGCAGTGAGCAACAAGGTAGATATTTAGGATTTAAAAAAAAAAAAAAACTGTGTAGAAAAGTCACTTCATGTGGCGGGTCGATGGTAAATCTTTTAAATTAAAATTACTAAAAACTAACAGCCTTCACTTTGACTAGTTCCACATTATGTTAGACAAAAAATGTGCACAGCATGTAGGCTGCAGAAAAACAGTCAGACTAGCATAAAAAAAAAGAAATAAAATAACAACGGCATCACTTTGTTCGTTATGACACAGAGGTTGCTTATATTTTAAATATAAAAAGTGAGTATTTTTAAGGCTATTATTCTTCAGTTTTCTCTAAAAACATATTGTTCCGTTTGAAAATGTAGGTTAAATTCAACGGATAAATAACCTGGTCGATGACACCCGAGACTGTCTGAAGTTCTACAAGAAGCATTTAATCTGTAGTCATAACACAGCTGCCTGAAGAGCTTTGGTCAGTCTCAAAGTAGTATTTGTTCATGAGTTATTTGCACTGATTAGTGTTGCTTTAAAACTAAAGGTGGAAATTAAAAGATTCAGTCGAACACAAAAACAGCTGAACACACTAAAAATGGAACCAAATCTTTACACGACCCTTATAGTTTTTTGCCTGACAAAGTACCTCCAAGATTTATTTTGATACTTTGTAGCCATCTGTGATCTATAATTCTGTGCAACATTCATTTCTGCGTATCTGCTTTAATTGCACACCTTTGCTTTAGCTATCCCTATCCCTAAGATGTTATCTAATTCTAACATGTTGCTGCTAGCAAGCTAAAATAAAGAGACCACAAACCAGAATGCAAGTAAATGTCTACTTTCGTGTCTTGTCATTTGAAATTGTGAGAGCCACATACACTTTGACGATACAATTATTTAAAAAAAAAAAAACCTAAATATATAGTAACAGTAATGAATGCAATGGGCATTGACCAACTTGAGTCCCTATTACAATAAAATGACACAAAAAAAGCACCATTTAAATGTTTTGCCTGTTTGAAAAGCTCAGGTTTCTGCAACTTTGACATCCTCTATACACAGCTTCAATGATTTTAAATAAAATTCATAATAATTTAGGAGGAACACGACAACCAAACTGAAGTTTTCTTTCATGAGACACACCCACACAAACAAACGTTCCCAGCTGTAACTGATCATGTGTTTAAGGGTAAAAGTGATTTGAAATGTAATTGATTGTCTTTACCTACTACTTGCCACACACACTCACACACAGTGTAGTCTCTTAATTTCCTTACAATGACAGAAGCTTCCGGTTAGCTTCTGTATTCCACAATTTACTAAAATAAGCAACTCAAATGCAAAGGGGTCAGGTGTTCTTGTAAAACCATCTATTGGTGAAAAGCAGAAGGACTTGAGGAAGCAGGTTTAAAATGAAGCCTTAGACACCAGAGTGCTCGTTCGTTGCCATAACAACTCAATTTCAAACAGGAAGAAATTAACTGGGTGTACCAGTGGACAACAGCGTGCAGAGTGTAAGGACTAACAGTAAGCTATGAGTATTGTACAAAAATGAGGTGGGGTAAGGATTGATCTTGCTCACAACACTGGATATAGACTTAATGTATCCGTTACTCAGTACCGCTGTTTAGCAAGAAAACAGTGGTTCTGAGGACTAATCTATTTCCCACGGAAAGCATGTTATTTCCCTGATGTGCTTTCCTGACTCTACAAAACTCATAGAATCAGTCCCCATCTCTGGCATGGCTGCACTCTCAAGTGCAAAGAGATGGCCAAAAATGTGCCTTATACAGCTGTGTCCATAGGACCAGCCCTGACTGTAATACACCAGTAGCACCTCCAAATGCCCTCTCAACCCAAACACACCTTTAAACCACTTGGGAAGGTGCCTTGACAAGGGAATTAACAAAATAATTAGACAAAGCGCTAGGTGAACTGTACAACATCGCTATGGACATTGGAGACATGCAGGGAGGTCTACAGGGTGACGTGGGATCAGGCAGACTTTTAGCACAAGCAGGAGGACAAAGACACAAAGCACTGATATTTGTGCCTTCTCTTCCTATTAAAACAACCTGTTGAACACAAAAACGTGTGCTTGCCAAACAGCAATATACTGAATATAATCATATGTGTTTTTGTGACGTAAGTACTAACTAAAAGATTAGAATGAATCTTGTATAGCTTGTTACATTTAAACTCCATCCTCACCAGTCTATAAGAGTCAGATCAGTATAGCTTCTAATTAACCAACAAGAAATTTCAAATTCAAGTCCTGTGATCCTCCTGCAGTGTGTGTACGGAGAAACCAGCCCTATTTGACCTTGAGTGGCAGTTCCCTCTCCAGCCAGCGTACTCGTACTTTTTGTTTATAGTGATACTCCTTGAGGAAGTCCTGCAGGGCAGGGGGCAGAGGCAGTGAGCCTATACCGTCATACGTGGTCCAGCGGCAGATGGCAGCACGTGCCAAATGCTGCAGGCCAAAGGGGAAGGTTCGATGGAGAGGTGCTGTAAGCAGAGGTTCGAAAAACATGCAGGCGCTGGGGTCTTTGTAGTGCTCCAGCAGTCCTGTGACAGTGGAAGAGTGGAATACACAAGGATCATGGGCGTCAAAACTGAAGTTGTGGTTCCATTGCTCAATGCGAGCATGCAA
>NC_024318.1:12239544-12246114 GCF_000523025.1 Cynoglossus semilaevis | reverse complement strand
GCGGGCATGCAAGGGGCGGTTGTAACGGCGGAAGCTAACGGAGAAGAGGTAGTCCTCCTGAGCTGAATCACGCAGCAAGAAGGTGCCTTCTGGCCGTCCATCCAGAAGAGCTTCTGCCTCATATCGGTCCATCACACCCCAGTAACAGGGCAGAGCTGTGATCTGCAATAAGTCTGGCACCAGACAATGGATGTAGTCTATCTGGGTGTGCACTTTCCAGGGTCCAGGTTGCTGTCGGCTCAGGTGACCCTCTCCAGAGGCATGCCTCTGCTTGGGCCTTCTGGCTTGCAGACAGAGGGTGGTAGAATCCTCCTCTGAATCACAGTCTTGTGAAGTGGCTGCTGGCCCCAAGACCTGCCCACAAGCCCCTGATGGACCTGCAACAATGGAGTTGCTAGATCCAGAAACACGGCCATCCCCAGAGGCCTCTGTTATGCCAGGAGCCATCTTTGGTCCCAGTTTGTAGAGAGAAGTGCCCGGCACTGAGGCCTCAAGGGTGTGGATCTGTGCATTAGGTGGTGGGTCCACACCCTCCTCGATGCTAAGTCTGCGACGCTCACGCAGACGTTCTTCTTCATCCTCTGGAGAGGTGTGGGCTGGGTCAAAGGCATCAAGCAGAGCAGTGGAGGAATGAGGGCTGACAGGTGCTGTGTGTTGTTTAATCAAGTGCCACTTATGAGCCAGATCTGACCCGGGTGGGAAAGGGCAGGTCTCTAGCATAAGTTCAGTAAGGTGAATTTTACGCTTAGAGGTGATGGGGTTCTTAGTTGAACGAGAGCGTCTTCGTGCTGGCAGGGGTAAGCAGAGTCCTACTGTATCACTAAGCCGTTGACGCAAAGACCGACCGTTGAGATTACATCCACCAGACACAGTGTCGCTCATCTCCTGGATAGAGCTGACTCCATTACGCCTGTCTCTGCGGTTCACACTTCTTTGTAAACGTCCAGACCGCCTTTCTCCCTCCAGAGAGCTCTGGGTTTTGGTGGAACATGAATGTTTTTTCTTACCCCCCCACGGAGCATGTCGTGAATACGAGTCTCTACGCGCCAGGGGAACACCCTCTGGGCCCCCTCGAACATCCTCTGTGTCTTTATCTATACTGATCTCTACTATCTGCGGTATGTCTGACACACAGTTGTGATGGCGGCGCCCTGCTGGTACCATTGGCACTGGTAAAGGGTTCCTCAACGGGCTTGAAGATCCTGATGTGTGTGCATCACTTGAGCTGCCTCCTTGGCCAAGATCCACTACACAGTGGACAGCATCTGCCTCAATCCTTTTTTCACTGGGTTCCAAACTGTTGTTGTGAAATAATGTCTGGCATTTACTCTTCAGGTTGCTCCACATGTTGCCCACTTTCTTCTTCAAAAGAGTCCTTAGGACCTGGAATAACAGAATAAAAAAAATGAGCAACTTGCAACAACAGAAACACACACATTTACCACCAAGGTACAAGCTATTTAAAGGCAGCCCTACATTTAAATTCCCCAGACTACTGTGTATCTAGTAATTAGACATGGTGTGAGTATAACGGGCTAAAGTGTCTGAGAGATGGGAAAGCTTGAGTAGTTGGAACAGCAGAGTTAGAAGTTGCCAGGCAGACATGCAGGGACACAAGGCCACAGCTATAAATGAACCCAGGATCTGCTCACAGCTGATCTGCTGGTATGTACTGTATTACAGAGCCAGTCTAGACCTGACCAAAAACTTTCTCTGTAAGAGCAACAGACAGGGCAACATGCAAATACACACTCACGTATGCCATTGATTTATCACTACTAGAATTAGAGAGGTATTTGGAAGTAGTACGACCAAACATTGAGCAAAGTCACCACAGGTATGTGGCCTGTCAAACTGAAAAACCTCAGGGGATTCTACAAAGATGTTAGTTAGTTATCACCAACCTGGCATCCTCTCAGTCTGGACGCAGACTTAAAAGACATTAAACTTTGCACAGTCATTGGTGAAAGGGCAAGGTTTCAGCATTTGTGCAAAAACACATGACTGATCAGAATCATTTGTTGTAGGCAGTTCCACTGCTGTTGATAACTAATGATATCTATCTATGTGCACTTAACTTATGTTCAGTAAAACAATTCAGTCAGATCGTTTATAATGGCTAGTGGTGAATTTAAAATCACTTAAGCAAAGGTCTAGTCTATTTGGTTATATGGGCTTCTTTTTTATTCCATATGTCATTTCTGATGGGACTACCCTGTTCATCTGGAAATAAGGGATTAGAGGGTTAAGAAATATCTTTAATTTGGACATTGAGCATTTCATATTTCATATTTCATTACATATATGGACAGTTATGTTTTATATATATATATATATATATATATATATATATACACCAGCAGACAATGGCCAAGGTAAAAACAACTGCATGGCAAAGTTTCTGGCTCTGATTAGATATAGACCCATGAGACTTACAGAATTGTGTTACCAAAGGTTACTCTTTTGTAGTAATCAGGTCAGTGTCTGACAAAAATACAAAGACAGAGCTACAAAACATATGCTTGGCTGATGTAATCAACTAAATATAAAATACTACACACTAAGTCACATATCAATTCATAACTGGTACAAAAAAAGAGAGAATTGACTACAGTTTAGGATGCTCAAATTGGCAACCCATCTATAAGAGTATAAACAGACAGAGCAACAGTTTGTAATATTCATATTAAGAAGAAAACCACTGCCGCCACTACTGTTCTCTACATTAGGCAAGTAATCATCACTGTGCAAGTCAAGATGCTTAACCTCTGTCCGAGCTCAGTGCACCTTAAATATTCAAAACCACATTTTAATCAAAATGATACTAATAATTTTTGTTAAACAATTACATAAAATGTATGATTAAAAATCATACAATTATAGATATATATAATTGCGTTTGATATACAAATTAGAACACTGTCTGGTTTTTATATATATTTATTACTTATATTTATTTTTTATACAACTCTTGAATTGCATAAAAGTATAAATGCAAATAAGTAGGTACCATGTTTGGTCCTTTTGCTGAAGCTAAAACCTTTCTGCTTCCTCATCCCAAATGCTGAGAGAAATCTGACAATAGCATTTTTTATGTCTAAATATAGGCACTGTAAGCAAAGCTCATAAAAAGTTTGTACTTTGTGGAAAATAATTCAGATGAAAATGTTTAGCCCCTAATTTATGTAAGATAGTGAGTAAAATCATACTATTCAAAGCTCTAACAGCTCTCTGTGCCCAAGTGTAGAGACATCTTTGACGAGTAGTAATGCAGTGGTATCCCAAAAAAGGCAACGCTAGTTACTCATATGATAAAATCTTTCTCCTGTGAGGCACATTTTTTCTTTTGACCAAATATTACTAAAAAGAGACAAAATGGTTGTGTCAGCCATGTCCATTAAAGTACCCACTGCTAATTAGTTTGCTTTTTGGCAACTTATCCCTGTTGTAAATTGTTTTAATTTCATCATTTAAATCAAATTACAATTAAAGACAGCACGCATCTCAACAAAATAAATCGAGAAAATTTGTATAATTTATGTTAACCCAAACAACGCTAGGGTGGGATCCAGACATGGACATTAAATATTGCTATTTAATTAACAAAGTAAAAGGGTGGAGGTTAGTCTCTCTATTGATAACCATCCATCCATCTATTCTCTACTGCTTAATCCTGTGACTCTGAACTTGCAGCAAAAACATTTTGCTGCGATGCAAAACTACAACTGCAAATTCTCAAACAGAATTCTCCTCAGAATATTTATGAGTTATTACTAAAACCGCAAAAGCCTTGTGTAATTTAATATGACAGTCGCCACTGATAATCTCCACTCACACCAATAAAGAAATGCAGTTTACCAGTATTTCAAGTCAACCTGAAAAAGAAATCTAGGGTACCTCTGCTTTCTGGCAGCTCAACACACCCATTCTCCTGGGATCAACTGATCTAAGAGATGGCTGGAGAGGAGACAAGATTAAGGAAGGATGCTTTTTCTGCTCTTATCTAACTGCAAGTTAATAAGACACCAATAACACCTCAGATTTTTAGGGATTTGTAGCCATGCAATCACAGCATACCAGATTTTCATTATCTGTAATGGTGACACTTCCTACCCTACGCTCATTGATATATAGCTGCATGTAAAATGTAACTGAAATGCTTTCTTAACATTAAATTAAAGCAGTTCCGTCAAATTGAGCAGGTGCTCAAAATAAACCTAAAGCAATAAAGCATCAGAGGCAACAGAATTGTTTGGGAAAATTATAACAAACAAGCTACCTGCATTATTATGATAATTTTGTTAGAATATATTATAATCATTCATCTTATTACAAGATATGGGCCCTAAAAACATGTGAATGACTCATAAAACAATGAGCGTCACCAATTAACTACTAATTAACAACAAACTACCATCTATCTATCAGAGTTTGCCTAACAATAATTATTTTTTACAGCTAGTGTTAAAAAAGCTACAGCGCTCCAAAAATACAACCCTAATGTTAATTTATTTGGTGAACATTTTAGTTAATGTCAAACAGTGTAATCTAATTAGTTGCTTTGTCAAGGTTGCTTGACCCTATAAAATTATGAAGTAGGAGAAAAAGATAGCAGTCTGTTTAAGACTAGTCTGACATTGTTTTTACTTGGTTGATGTCTATGTTTATTTTCACACCAATAGACTTTTACACGTTGCCTTTTGAAGCTCTTTAATTACCAACAAAATTCAAGGAGAAAATAGATAATGAAATCTGAGTCAGATTTGTCATACAGTAATCATACAGTAATCTTGCATAATTAAACATGACTGTCCTTGGCTTTGACTGGTTTTACTATTTAACTTTTTATAAACTAATTTTACAACTGTAAATAGATGTGGACTATAATACTGCCCTAATGCACTCCTTGGGAGATTGTACCTCCTATTTTAAAAATCTGAAATACTTTGGTTGGATAATAACATTGGATCCACACAAAATAAACTCCCATTATAAAAAGAACTGGAAGGATTAGACAGATATTTTCCAACCTGTGAATTCACCTTGAACAACAGGTGAATACAAACAGTGAGTGACATATATTGATTTAATAAATAATAGACTACTAAATCATTGTTGATCTGATTATACAGTACATCTGAAATAAAACCTGTTACTATGTGTTATACTGTTTCAGTTCAGTACTGGCCAAAAAACCTAGAATTGAATTTGTTTATTTAGCAAAAATGTTAGACAAGTCATCAAAACTCTGGTCTCTATAAGACCAATATGTATACAGAACATTGTTAAAATGCACGATATTGTCTTACATAAATAACTTCCCTATGGAAACACCGGTATATTCCGATTTGTTAAAAGCTTAAAGGTTATCACCGCTCGGAAACCATCGTAACTAACAATTGTTGTTATATCCCGAAAGCACGCAAAGACACCATTGGATACATCGTTGAAACGATGTCAATATAAAAGCTGAACTACAGAAATGACTGTAAGGCCTTTAGGTTCGCGGAGGCCCCACTTTTTCCTGTTCCCAATCAACTTAGCTTCACCGCTAACACGTTTACCATCCACAGCAAACGCACAGTTAAATATACAAAAAAAAAAAAAACAATATAAACTACTCTAATAATTATTCCTCAAATGCTTTGCTCATTTATCTTGAGTACTACGATGAAATTAACTAATTTTAATTACCCAAACTGTCGTACGGGCTTACGAGCTGTCAAAGATGCTAAGGGCTAGCATTGAGGATAGTAGGGTTTTCCAGCGTTTCAGTTAGCATCGGTTGCTTAGCAGGGTTAGCGTGTTAGCTTAAAAAAAAGAAAAAAAATCAGCAAATAAAAAAAGTGATTTATATTGTCTTGGAATACTACAAATGTTAATGTATAGGTGATAAACATGCTATAAAATGTTTCTAGAATTTGCTACTTACCCAAGAGCTCTGTGACAGCCTTATTCAACAGCTCTCTTTGTCTGCAAAAAACGGCTAATAAGAGAAGTCAGGCAGGGATCCTCTCTGCGGACCAAGAGCATTAAAGGTACTCGGATACTTGAAGGTACCATCCCGAACATTCCTACAACAATAGGGTAAAAACTGGTTAAAAGGGATTTTTAAAAAAGTCTAATTAATACGTAAACGCCGCGAAAACCCGTTCGTCGTCATGGTGGGGGTTTTGATCTGTTCCGTGGTCGCTGCAGCCTCTAGCAGCCAATATGACGGCGGTCTTAGCAGACAAGGAGCCGGGGAGGCAGACGGTGCTGAGCGTGAGGGAAACCGACTGACAGCGGATCAGTCCAATGGAGGGCAGGGAAAGGGCGACCACTTCCGACATCGCATGCGGATAGGGAAAGCCCCAGAGCTGGCTCCATGTGATGGGCGTTCTATGTCTCCAATAATCTGACAGGGGAAGATGAGGCAGGCGGATAGCTGCGACTTAGAAACGTGGGTGTAGTGATGCTGATGGTGTCCCGACCAGGCTGCTGTACTGACTCACTGATGTCATCGAGATGAGAGTCAGATTAGCTTCAGTCCATCATAAACATACACATAATTCATTATATATATATATA
>NC_024318.1:12231994-12239514 GCF_000523025.1 Cynoglossus semilaevis | reverse complement strand
GTATATATATACCATATCATACGGTATATTACAACCATTATATTTACATTTATGCATTTAGCAGATGCTTTTATCCAAACCGACTTACAAGAGGAGGATTAACAATCAGGTTACATACATACATACATTAGGAAACAAGTGCAGGTGGAGCTAGAGGAGGGTAGAGGTAGAGAAGGACAGGGAAGTGTTAGGACAGGTGGTCTTCAAGAGGTTCTTGAAGATAGGCAGGGATGCCCCTGTTCTGGTAGTGCTTGGTAGGTCATTCCACCAGCGTGGAACAACTCATGAAAAGAGCTGGATTGCGGGGTCTTGGGACTGCCACATGACATTCCCTAGACGAGTGGCGAAATCGTGAGGGAACATAAGCCTTTATCAGAACACTTTAGTAGGTAGGAGCAGACTCATTAAGTACTTTGCAAGCTATGGGTAGACAGTGTTGCTCAATGAGCATGTGCCCTTCTAGGCTGATTGAAGACGAGGTGCGCTGCTGCGTTCTGGACCATCTGTAGAGGTTTCACAGCACAGTAGTCACATAGTCTGTACCAGGAGCTGGGTGGCATGTTGGGTTAGGTAAGGCCTCGTCTGTCTTATATTGAATAGTGTAAAGCGACATAACCTGGTGACAGAGACAACATGATCTGGTAAGGTCAACGGGTCATCCATCACGACATCAAGTTTCCTGCTACTTGGAGCCAGAGATAGGGAGTCAGTTTTGGTGGATATGTCATGTTGCATGGTTTAGCTGGAGGTGATGGGCTTTCACCCATACAGATATGTCAGAGAGACTATCTGAAATTCAGACAGAGTTGTTTAAGAATAAATGTAAGTAGAAGATGTAATCCTTCATTTAGAAGATGCACAAATTCAGTGTCACACATGAGCTCTCTCAAGCAAGGCACTAAAAGAACGACTATATAATTACTAGTTTTAGGTATTAGGCACATCATTATGAAGCAACACATTGACTTACACATTTACTGGTGAGGAGTTAAACATGCCTCATGTATGTAGTCCTCACAAAAAAACAAACAAACATTTGTTCAAGTCAATATTAACACAAATAGACCTCCCAATTGACCACTTCCCTTAATTACCCTGCTGTGTGTGGTGCAAGAGCACCGTACAGAGCATTCAGTGTTTTAGAGTTTGCTGTATTATTGCCACAACATAAACTCTAAAAGGGTTTGATAAGCAGATCAAATGAGGAAAATAAGAAATAAACATAGCAATTACAGGTAAAGCACAATAGGAGGAGAAGGACTAAGAGATACTTCGTTATTGCACATATTGCGTCACACAACAAAATTGTCCTCTGCATTTAGGTGCAGTAGGCTGCACTTTACTACGCCCAGGGAGTGGTGGAGTTCTCTGTCCTTGCTCAACACACCACAGCTCTGCCAGTAATGGGTTTTCAAACCACCAATGCTCCAAACTATGGTCCAGGCTGCCCCCTCTTTGGAAAACTGTTGGCATTTCCCACTTAATAATAAATGAACATTACATTGCTTAGTTTATGGTCTCTTACAGGGTTTTAGGTTATCTTTAATAGATATGATGTAAAGTTCATGATTTGAGAAAATATTTATATTTTTGGGACAATTAGAAATAGCAGGACAGCTACAGTCAACATGTGTCATATTACCATTTACCCACAAGCGTTAGCCTTAGCAATTTAATTAAACATATGTGTTGTGTCAGAGAGAACAATAAAATATTACTTACCCAAGCAAGCTGCAAGTCTGATGATCATGCAAACAAATCACAAGTGTTGACAGACAACGTTTGGCATCGGTCGTCAGCACAGAAATAGATCTGGATTAAGATCAGTTGCAGTATTAAATAGACAGAGGTTTGTTGGGATGTTGAGTGGATAATGTTTCAGTTCCTAGAAAGGTGCCGAAGGTATCTTGTACAGGTTATATTTTATGCTGATATTATTATCTTTATGTACATTGTGTGACGAAACAGCCCTGAGGGAATCAGTCACAAAACTCATGCTAAGACTTAAATTGTTTTGGTATACTAGTGGAGATAATAATCACAACAGGGAGGAAATAATTAAAATAACAGACTTTTACAGAAGACTTTGCTATGTGTCCTTGATCAGGGATAAACCGGATATGATTTTTTGTTTAGCAATACACTTTAAAGTAAACTATTTTTTAGTTATTTCCCGTATGATAAATTCTGAAGTGGATTATTTTATGGTTGAAAACATAATTTTATGCCCTTTCTTTAATGTTAAGTCATGATAAAACACACTCTAGTTGTATAGATTGAAAAAGAATCAAGTCTTCAGCCCTTTTCCAATCTAGTGACGGTAACTTATAGACGAGACAATGCTGCCATCTTGTGGACATAATATGCAATGACAAAAGATTCGATCACATCCGATCAAGTAAAACGCCTTATACTGTGATGCGGTTTCGTGAATATTCACGAATATTCATATTTTCAAATGGTCTTAAAAAATAATTTTGAAAAAATAGTCCAATCATCAAAAGGGGGCACTACAGAGAACGTTCGGAAACCAGTGGTGTAAAGTAGGATCGATTTTCTGTAGTGGTCTAAAACAATGTCAATTTAAAGGAATAACAAAGGAGAGTGTTAATAATGGCATTATTTCAAGTAAAATTAAAATGAAAGAAATAATAAAAATAAATAATTCATATAAAGGAACAACACTTGTGAATTAAAATCCACTGCGTGTATTCCAACCTTGATGATGGATCCAGTCATTCTAAACTACTGATGACCTGCTTAGAGTCAGCCCAGTGATGTCTGACCCATAACGAGCAGCCTGGGATTCAACAACTGCACAAGACACTGTCAAGAGTTAAGCCCTCGAGCCAACGTTTTAACACAGTTATCACATTTATTAAGAAGAGAGTAGCATAAACCGGTAAAATGCATCTGAGACTGCAGCACATCAGTCCTGGATCCTGAGGGTGGACGTTCACAAAACAGAAGCGAGCAAAGACTGTTGTAAAGAGAAGGCCATTCTCTCTGCGATGCACTGTTCAGCTCAGAAAAGAACCATTACACACGTACACAGCAGGCTGGAACACAGAGGAGGAGCACCATTGACATTAAAGCTTTTAATCATTCATCATGTCTAAACTTCAAACAGGAAATGATCATTTACAAGTTGGCCCGCCACTCAGTTCTCAGTGTTTTAAAAGGGTAATGCACAAAGAAAAGAGATATGACGTTTAGATGTGTGGACTGAAGGAAATTGAGTTATTTTCAGTTTGACAGACGTGAATAGCTGAAACTTATGCCGCATTGCAGCACGGGTCACCAACTATATTTGTTGGAGGGGCAGAATTTTTCACGACAGACACCTGAGGGGTCGGACACTCAAATAAATGAAATAAAAATCCCATTTCTGCCTAACACTATTATTTGATGTATCCAGTAGTGGGGTGGATTGGATGGTTCTTTGGGCCAGATTTGGCACAGGGGCCACCAGTTGATGATCTATATTTCACACCCTGTTACTAAGAGCTGTAACCACGAACTTTGTGAAAGTACTATTACCCCAATACTTCCTACAAATATTCTTTTAACTTCAGATTAGGATTACTGCAAACTGGATTCCACCATCTCCTCATAGGTTGGCCTCACATTTAAGAGTCTGGCCTTGGGAAAATGTGTATGGTTATTCAAATTTTTGTGCAGTTTATTTCAGATTACACTCTCAGTGTCAGGTCATTTTCTTCACATCTTGTCACTCAAGACGAGAATCACAGTGAAAAACTCAGGTGAACTATTCCTTTAAATGCAGGTCCTACTGTACGCTATACTAATGAGTAAATGTCCACAACTTAAAGTCAATGTAAATTCAGATTTGACAAACAGCTGGTGCAAATGACTCAAACTCCTTTTTGTGCCTTCCAATAATTGTTCAAAATAAGTTTCTGATATTTTCTGAAAAGGTTACATTTGGTGGGTACAAGGTCAGGCTGCCTTGGATCACAGAGAAAACAACACTCAGTGTGCTGTGTTGGAAACTTGTGCCAAATGGACCAGTGTGCATTTCTGTGCTTTTTTTCCCCCAGGAGAGGCATTTGTAATGCAGAAGAGAAATGTGCTTTTTGAGTGGTGTAAAACAGAAGTGACGTTACTGTGCTTCATGTTGTGCATTAGAAACGCGTACAGTCTCGGGTCGACTCAGCCGCCTGATTCGGATGATAAGGCGATTCTTTGGACATGTGTTTCAGCTTAACATTTTTCAATTCTTTAAACATTCTTAAATGTGATAAAAGAATTATGCATGTTTAAAAAACTAATAGGTGAACTATCGGTAGACAAAATAATATTTGCACAGTCTGGATGAGCTCTATATTGGAGATATGGAAAGCATAAACTCTGGATAAAATACATTTTAAAAATGGATAATAAACCTCTTCAGTTTCTCACCAGGCTCCCAGCTCCAGGTATATTACAGTTTGTTTTGGCATGCCACAATATAAAAGGATGAATTTTTCATAAGGCAAAAAACATACAAGACTCTCAAACTTAAAAATAATTGAGCTCTGGGTCCAACATCTCTCATCTGATTCTCTGAGTGTTTTTGATTTTTTTTTTTCCCACAACGCAGAGCTTGGCACGTGAGTTCATCTTAAGAAACAGAGCCTGTAGGTCAACAGTATATATATATTTTTAAAGCAGAATATAAATGAGAAAAACCTGGGCCCGTATCTGCAGAGATACATCCTGGGCACCGTCACAGTGTCACATCTGATCAGCAACTGGTTTATAACTAGCTGCTGTTGTGTTTCCCCATGATTTGGACACAGATCAATACAACGTCCTTCTTCAAAACCAAAGAAATCATAGGAACTCCAATAATGTAGCATATTTCTTTTCTGTAAGAGCATAAAATAATTTTGTTCCAGAAAATGTTTTAAAAATTGCTATAAAAGTAGGTACTCTTCAGGCAAAAAACCTTTAAGAAGAACAGACTGACTTGGGTTTTGTGCTCCTTTGGTAGTAGACTACATCCTTAACCCCAGTGACAGGCAGCCAGAGATGAACTAATGACCCTCCAGGAGCGCTGCAGCGTGAAGGTCGCTCCTGTTTTGCCTGTTTCACTTTCATATTTGTCTAAATCTGCTGTCTGTGTGGTCTGTCTTTCTCACTTCAGTTCAGGTTTAGTCTATGCTCGGCTGCTGAGAGATCTAGGGGCAGGAGGAGGAGGTGGAGGGGGGCTTCATGTATCACGTGATCAGACAGCAGTTAATGCAGCGAGGTCCCAGTCTTCTCTTTAAGGTTCCCTTCTTTCTCTTAGGAGTGAGGATGGCGATGATGGCTTCATCAAACACCGTCTTCAGGCCTTTCTGGGTCAACGCTGAACATTCCACATAACAGCAGGCACCAATCTGATGAAATAAAGAACAGACAGTCAGCAAAGAGATAGCAATAACACTGGTAGTTTGGGAAGTCTCTTGAATTTTCTGTTGAATTGAAAAAAGGGGACAAATTAAATATTTTCTCAGATGAACAACAAACACAAACAGCTTCAGAAACTTTCACCCAATGTCACAGTTTTTGTTGTAAAAACTGACAAAGAAAACACAAATGTGTGATATATATATAGGTTGTATTATCATTTTGAAATGCTACAAAAATACTACATCATGTAGTAATGATATGCTACGACAGACCTGTCTTTTGGTAGGCCTTTAAAGGGTTGAGGTATAAATGAACCAAATAATCTGAATGACAACAGATCTGTATTCAAAAATTCTATTTATTGTTGCTCTATTACATCAATCTAAAATACCCTCTCAACTACCACAGGGTCAGTCTGCTTGTGTGAGACTAGCCTCTCTGAGCGCAGGACAGACTGCGACTGTCTATGTCCACTTCTGCTGTGGCCACCAGTCCCCTGTTTGCCTTGGCTCAGGTTGACACTTCTAACTTTAGCAGCTAACGACCAGAGAGCAGAGCTAATATTAGAGTGTCCTCACTTTACCTCATTAAGTTAGCCGTCAGCTACTATACTTGACTTCATCAACAAATGTTTTCATTTACAAACACAGTGCTCCAATAACCCGAACCACTGGGGGTTAATTATAACTATTTCGCAGTAGAATACACAAAGCTGCTTTATTGACTGTCACATTTGTGCAGTGAATGTAGTACCTCACTGAAGCACAGTTATCTAGGCTCAGCGTTACGATGTCTATCCTGGGTGTAATGATTCAAGAAGGCCAAGAAATAATTTGACAGTCACAACTACATTTCTGTTAAATTAATTAAAAAACAAAAAAGGTTGGTCGGTGCTGGACTTTCTGTCTTTTAGACAAAGCCGGACCAGCTGCATTCCCTTGTCCCTAATGCTAACTTCCTGAGTGCATATAGAAGAGAAAGTCTTCCAGTAAATAACATCCATGATGATACAGAATCTATTTCCATGTGATAAAAGTGATGAGAAGAAGGGGGATTTCATTACCACTGAGACAGTCTCTACCTACAACCTAACCTACATGTTATGACCACAGAGGAATCACTCTACAAACCTCTTTAGCCAGTTTCTGTCCTTGCTCTGTAGCTATTGGCTTCTCCTTCATGTCATTCAGTTTGGCAATTGTCTTGGGATCATCACGAAGGTCAATCTGAAAGAGAGCCATGTCAGAATTATAGTTGACTTAAACATTCAAACATCAACTTTGATAAAACAGTAGACCAGAAGTTTCCAAAGTTTTTTGGCTTGTGACCCCATTCTGACACTTGCAGCCATTTGATCACAGCTGTCAATCAAAGTGTGCTCAGATATTTTACATGCTTATTTGAGATTGTGTGTAGTGCTTTAAATAAGAATTTTCTTTAAATTTTAATTTAAAAAAAAATCTAGTAATTGATAAAAAAAGTTTTAATCAATTACTAGGTATTTCAGGGGACCCCATGTGAATTCTATGCGACCAATCATGGGGTCACGACCCCAAGGTTGAAAAACACTGCAGTAGACTCACTCATAACTACAAGTCATGTGTAGTTTGATGAGGTTTGATGAGGGTAAGGATTTTTTCGTTTGTGTCATTTTGTGAATGACAATCCCATTTAAAAGAACAAACACAATAAAGTGTGATCTTATCATGCAGGAGCCTGCTACAGACCAAAACATAATTGAAGCTACCAGTATCTTTAAATAAATTATTATTTTAAAAATATTAAATACTAATACTAAAATAGTGCTGTTACTTGTTAATAAGCACTTAAACTTGTTAGGGAATTATTAGCTAAAATCACGACACAAACAGGTAAAAAGCAACATTTCTAAAACAAGCAAATCACCGATGGTCGCCCATTTCTTAATATATGTTCTATGCATGTTAGGACACCTTTCTGAGTCCATGCTGTCAAACTGTCGGCGTTGTGTCATTCTGAAACCAGCCAGTGTTGACACACACACTTCCTGTTGTGTAAAGCCATTTATCACACAAGGTGCCACAGCGTTCTTCTTAGTCACAGCATCGCAGACAAACAGCATCAATCTTTTGGCTTTCACCTGA
>NC_024318.1:12206471-12231968 GCF_000523025.1 Cynoglossus semilaevis | reverse complement strand
TTTCCTTAATTAGTGTGATTTGTGTCGGAGTGGCTCCGTGCATTGAGGCAACAGCTTCAACTGCAAAGTGCAACGAGTGAGTTACGATGGGAGTGGATAAAAGAGCAGTAAACAGCAGCTGACACCAGATAAATCAGACACCCACTAGACTCCTCATCACCACTGGGCCCAGGCTAAACTAGCTTCTGGTTGCCAGGGAACACAGGCTGGAAAAGAGAAAAGAAATCGCCCACGAGGCAGCTCTAAATATTGAAGAAGATATAAAATACTGCTGGTTGCTCCTGAGACTGAAGAACTTTAAAAGTCTTGCCATCCATTAAAGAAAGAGGCCCCTTTGTAGGATCTATTGGACATGAGAAACCATTAGCTTAGGTTTATCATGTCTGAATCTTTGTTGGAGCTGTAGTCATATCTAGAAAACTGTTTCAAAAAAATATATTTTTCAACCTTGTAACCTGAACCTCAGTTAGTTAATACCAACAGTATCATGTCGGGGATGACACTTGTCGACGTCTCTGAATCTGACTGTCAGAAAGATGTTTATGGTTACGATCAATTCGATGAGCAGATGTATTTCCCTGAAGAAGACACTAAGAAGCTATCAAGAAGTCACAGATCTATTGCCATAGCATCAGTGAGTTGGGCGTCAGACAACTGTGTCCATTTGTCATTAACATTCTATGACTATTGTTTCAGAGGCTGGTATAGCTGTAGATTGATGGCATTTTAGGTTTTGTTTTGGACAACAATGACAAAGCTGTAATTTATAACTGCAGCACGTGGGTAAACAGAACACACAGTAGTATTGGATGTTCTTGCTCAGATACCCCCCCCCCCCACACACACACACAGCATTTCTTCATTTGTTGTCCTGACAGAAGATTTTGACACCACAATAAAACACTATTTGTAAATAATACAGTTGTCCTCACATTTGATTGGGACAACTAAATAAATTATGTTGGATATCCGTTAAAAAATTGAAAAATATTTAGTTCTTATTAAACAGTACAATCCTTTATGGATTTGTGTTCAAGCCGATCTCTTCTTTCCGTTTGCTACAGCCTTATGGAGCAGCATTAATTCATCATTGCCTGGCGTTTACGACACACCTGCCCTGCTCATCTGATTCTGTCCCGTAGGTCTCATCAAACGTTTTGGAACCAGCAGCACCAACAGCAGCAGCTGTTTTTTACATTAGCCTACAGTACACTTCTTGCACAGAAGTAACACAAAAACAACAGACGATGTCTATGGCAACCTGACAGGCTGAAGGCTCAGGGTCTGGAGTACAGGCACAGTAAAAAAATATTAACGATGTTGAACATGTCAAACTGTCCCAAAGAAGCAAAAGACATAAATTACAGTTGTTTTTAAAAACTCATACTATACAGCATAAGCCTAAAATAATACACATTTATTACATAAAAAATTAACAAATAGAACTTCCATCTGTTTTTTACTAAGTAAAAAACTTTTAAAAAGTCATTTATTTTTTGGTGAAACAATCAGAAACAGATCTGAATAGAGAGTTTGGTACTACTTTATTGCAACTGATATTATTTTTCAGAGAACAAAAATCACCAAATATGTCTCACATTTTCTGTTTACTTAAATAAAAATGAGACACTCTAGAAATGTAACATATTTTCAACTAATCTTTCTTTTAAAAAGTCATTCACAGAGAGATTGTGTGAAGAATACGGTGTGCCTTCAATGTGAGGCAAATTGTAAATTACATAAACATTTTTGTATCCTGTCATATTATTAGGCTTTTTTTTAAAAATATAACTTTACACAGAAATCAAGAAGTCAGAAATAACCCTGAAAACTTCTGCACCTTTAAATCCATCCGTTAGTGAGCAGAATGCATCTACTGTAACTGATTTGTCAGTAAGAATTAGTCAGTAACCTTAGTGATATCGTTTTCTGTGAAACGGCCATACAAGGCTTTGTGTTCCATGTAGTCAGAGGACGACGTCGGACTCAAGTGAAAAGATTCAAGTCATCCTTTAAAAGAATTTTGTCTGTTTACGTTTCTGAAGGTTCCTCAGTTACGTAAACACCAGATTTCTCTGTTGACACTGATTGTTGCTGTGCAGCTCTCTGGGTCGTGTCTGCGGAGCCGGTTCGTATGATTTTTGTTATCCCTTGTTATTTTAAAGAAGAGAACAGGACTGGAGCTACTGCTGCTACTTATGCTGTCACTGCTGTGTAAAAGAGGAAAGAAGCATTGAGGGAGCAGACAACCAGACCTGCTGTGTTTCAGACTAACCTGGGTGCCAATGAGTAGGTAAGGAACGCTGGGTGCATATTCCTGCAACTCGGGCACCCATTCCTCTCGCACATTCTGGAAACTGGCAGGGTTAACCACGGAGAAGCAGATGAGGAAGACATCAGTCATTGGATAGGACAGAGGCCGCAGGCGGTCGTAGTCCTCCTGGAAGGGAACAGGACACTGACGGTTAATGCTGGCGAATGGATTCCTGCACGAGCTGTGAGGTCTGAAGGGAAGGGAACTAGGAGCAGACAGAACTCATTTCCTCTTATCTAACATGTGAAAAATTAATATTAGTGAATTTCGTTTGCAGAAACAAACATAGATGGACTTCTGCTTCTTGATGAGGCTGATCATGACAAATAATATGGATTTATTTGCTTCATGTAGCCAGGCTTATTGGTTAGGAATCAACTACTAGAGCTGATTAGGGACGTGTATTGGCAAGAATCTGGTGATATGATACATATCAACAACATGATATATTGCAATATACTGCAATACTATTAGTATTGCAGTATACAATGATATATTGTTTTTTTTTTTACCAATTTAAACATAGAAAAATTGTCAGCATAATAAATACACAATGCTGTTACATGCTTAGCATCAGGTTGCTAAACGCTACATACATTTAAAAAACAAACAAACCAACACCTGGTAATTGAAAAGAAAAAGGTCTAACTAGGATGTTGCAACAAGATATTGAAAATCAATCACAATACTATTTATTATCACAGATAATTCACAGATGTAGACGATCCTTTGTGCACGATCCAAATGAAGCACTGCCTCAAAAAATGATAAAATGATAACCTGCTCTCTGACTTACTGTACAAACATGAACGTTCACATCTCTCTCCTCCTGCAGAGGAAACGTTGTTTTCTGCCACTAGCTTGAAGACAGGAGAAGCAGTGAGCCTCCAACAATCAAACATGACTCAGCCAGGCCCTGCTCAGACCAAATGAATCAGTCTCACTTTTAGGTCATGGAAAATATTGTCTGCATTGCTGAAACTGAATCAAATTGGATACAACATCCCACTGTGACAGAGAATGTTGCAGTAGGACAGTGGAGAGCTGGCTAAACCTCTGACTTTAACACACACTTGCCTTGGGCAAGTTCAATTCTCTGCAACACACTCACACTGTCACACGCCACGGTCTAACACTAACCCGGGAGACAAGGCCTTCTCTCACAAATGGATTTACTTAAATAGCTGTGCAAATGTCAAGAGATCCAACAAACCACAGTGGTTCAGCCAAGAGATGTTGTCCAACTGTGCTGTTGTCTGAGTAACTGAGTTAAGTTCTGCAGAACTATACTGTGAGATTATTAAAGTAGAAAATGAAAACAGGAAATATTCAAGTCCATGCTTTAGTATCTCACATGAACTGGACACATTAACTGGATATAAATATACGTATGAGTTCATTTACCTCGTATTCCCACCGGAGAACAACATTTCGCAACACTCCCAGCAGATGGTTCTGGAGGTTACCTAACACAATCTGAACTTTCTGGTGTAATAAACGAATTGTGAATGCAAACCATCTGCTGCTTCAAACAAGCCGCGGGGATTCACAGGTACTGCAGTTCACATGAAAGGAGAGGGCTGAAGCAACAGGACATTCATGAGATCTGGGAAATTACACAACAATTTCGGGTTTGTCTTAAGACAATGTGGAAACCAGGATATTGAATGTCTTAAAAGACGGGTCCGTTTCAACCACAGGGGCTCTGACAACTTGAATTTGCTCATAACTTTTAAGCACTGCCATATGAAGCTGGAAAAACAAATTCAAAACTCTTTTGGACCAGTAGAAACAGTTTTAAAGTCAATAAAAGAACACCCAGGTCAACATGCTAACTCGTTTTTTGGAATTAGCATGTTCAGAGCATTAGAGTGCAGTAGTTTTTTTACAACACTGATCAGGTCATACGAACATTATTATTTCATAAATCTTCCCTATATGAATTTAATATGGTTTAATCCAATCTCATTATTAAATTATCACTATAGTATCACCAATGAATACCAATATGTCCAATATCCACTCATATCATGTATCCCTGTTCACTGTATAATAGCCACAATATAGTTCAGTAATAGAAAAGCATTACACTCCCAACCTTTATCCTGCTACTTTGCATTAAATCCCTTAACTTACTCAACTTTTTTGGTTATCTTGACTGAGTTGATGACCGGCGTTCACTCATGTCAATCCAACGACTCTCCCACTGAGCCACAGACATTAAGAGAGTAAATGTAAACCACTCTGCCGTTCACTGTAAACTGGCACAGAGCTTCCCCTCAGTACCACACTGGAACATTACCAAAGACTGTATGTCCAAGCCATCTGAAAGACTTCACTGCTCGGGTTTAAGGTTTCAGGTTTCTGATGAGCAGTTTTCATCCCAAAAATGTTAACTTTTCTTCAATTGTTTCGAGTGTAAGGTTTCAAATCAGAAGTATATCAAGCGTGGTGTGCAACGGCAAAACCCTCAGCAGGTTGCATAAGAGACTATGAATCCATCATGGGCATTAAATAAATGAAATGATCCCTGAAGGAAGGACTGACCAGGTATCTGGGTGTACACATGACAGAATCCTAACACCAACTTCCATCAGGGTCTTCATTCGGCCACTGTGAGTACGTTCGTCTGACTGATCTCTGCTGGCTGGGTGACACAGGACTGAGTCATTCTCTACTCCACTGCCCCCTCCCTCTTCTGCTCTCTCTCTTTCTCCGATTCTACTCCATAAACTCTCTATGTCAACAGAGTCAGACACCTCCAGCTCTATCATGGCTGCCAGGCGAGAGAAAAAGGAGCTACGATCTTCGATATTCTGTCTCTATTTTTATACATTCATTTCCACATGGATTCAACTACTGAATAGAAAGACATATTTAAATGTTCTGGAACTTTATCGATGACTTACGTTATAAAGCATAGCCTTAGCACTAACGCACTCTATCAGGTTCATGCAAGTCGAAAATAAGACGGTTTTAAGTTGCTTATAAATTCATAGATTATGTGCAATTTATTTCACAGTTCAACAACTGTTTGTGTTGCACAATTTTTTTACAGCGTCTAAATGAGGCTGAGTGGGAGTGCATTTTAAAATATAATTTATATTTGAATTTAAAAAAAGACAACCACTACCATAGATTCTCTGCAAGACATTAACTTTTGTCGCTTCACCATAACTTATGGAACTGCCTCGCACCTCTTTCAAAAAGTTCTTCTTTCCGTCTCGTCCTAGCAACATCTCTAAATCTTTCACTAAGCGTTGGTTTTAGATAGGGTATGATAAACAAATATTTAAAACCAACAGGGCAAACGATGTGTGATAACTCCGCTCTTCTGCCAAAATGCGGACACCGTACAAAAGTTCAAAGATATTCAGAGCGATGTGATGTTGTAGTTGAACTGTTGCATCACAGACGAAACAAGCAGATAAACAAGGTCATATATAGTACGCATGATCCTGTCATTGCATTTAAATTTAATATTTTTAATTACACAAATTAATAAGTACATTTTGGCTTTTATTTGAGGATTGCCAAGTGTACCCTGAGTGGGTCAAACTAGGGTCACTGGGCCACTGTGTGTCGCTGAGTTAAAGAGACTCATTAGACTCTACCAACCACCAAACAGGGAGGCGGTGGTAAAAGAGATTAAAGGTTGACGAGTCGAGCAGATGAAGACAGGTCCAAGTGTGTGATAATAGGACAGCAAGTCCTGGATCCTCAAGGGTCCCAACTCCAGAGTTTCTCTCCCTGAAGTGTAACCATGGCTACCGCAGCACTTAGTATCCACTTCCTGCTTCCTCCTGCTCCTCCGCAGATAGCAATGCTAGATTTTCTTGAGTGCAGCAGGAACAAGAGAATGAATGAATAAGTAAAGACGTTCCACTCTGCTACCTTATCACATTCAGTCAAACAGACGTTGCAGACGTGCCGTATGGAATAATTCAATAGGCGGTGACAGGAAGGCTAATGTAGAGATGTGGAGACAACAGCCGCCAACATGGACGCCGTATCAACAGCAAACAAAGAACGGTGACACCGTGTTGTGGTTACGTGGCCTGACATGTAACACGCGTGTCAGCATCGAGCAGCATTCCGACAAGGGCAGAGTGGCAGGGGGTAGGTGGTGTGTTGCTGATGTGCTCGTGGTGAAGCAAAGCATTATGGGACTTTCAGCCATGCAAAGAATATGAATATATTACAGGGAATCATGAAGCTGTACAGGACGGGGCAGACGTGGAGGAGATGCAGGGAGCTTTAATGTCAGATTTCAAAAAGGAAAAGGAAAGTAAAACGAAGGCAAAAGTACTGAATTTATTGCATTTCTGAGCATCTCCCCTCCTCCTCCTCTTCTCCTTTCTCTTCCTCTTTCTCTCTTTCTTTAGTCAATCTCTCTCTCTCTCTTTGGGGCGCCAGGTCTTTGATCAGATGCTGGAGCTATAAACATTAGCAGCTGGCCTTGTGCTCCATATAGAGAGGTCAGGAGAGTTAGGGGCGGAGGGTGGGGGGATTTTCAAGAGCAGTAACTCTACCCTCGGCAGCCAGCAGCACCCGCACAGCAGACATCTGGGAGAACTTCTCCATTTCAGAGACATTCTGAATCAGCTAAAAACAAACTATGTTAAACTCCAGTACAGACAATATGGCTGTGTTCCTCTTTTTACAACTAAGTAGTAGCACTTAAACCATCTGCCTCGCGGAGGAATAAACACAACAGTGCCACAGGTAGCTGTTTGGCTGCGACGGAGAGCCACGGTGGCTGTGATTTGCTATTCATGCACTTGTGAATTCAGCATTTGAGAATGAACAGGGGACGGAAAAAAGGCTGATTATTCCCCAGGTGACCTTCAAGTGCTTCGTTTCTTGCCTTTTCCAGAAAGCTGCTCATATTTCAGACAGTGAATCACCCTGACTTTACACAATTAAACCTAGTCCAGGGGAACATGTTAACGATCCACGTTGCTGGAAACAGAGGTGAGAGGTCCGAGCACACAGTCACTTCTACATGTCCTCAGTTACTCCCCGAAATATACTGCCTGCATCCCTGTGGTTAAAAAAAAATCTGCAGACATGTTTGCGAAGCCAGTTTCTTTTAAGCATTCAGAATTGTGCAATTTTTTACATCCAGCCTTCCCCGACGTATAGTCTTCTCGTAAAACTCCTTGTTCCGTGCCCACAATCTTACCGCTGTCAATTCTGCACATTTCTGGACAGTGTCATGAGGCATAACTTAAGAAAGTTACTTCCACATTCACTGTCAGAATTCTCAGTGTAGGGGTGTTTTTACAGTCACTTGCTTTGTGTCAGAAAGCAGAAATAAAAAGAGACACAGGCTCACTTGGTGCTTACAGTATGAGAAGATTTCCTCAACGAACCATAACAAAATCAACAACAACAACGTCTTTGTTTCATACTACGGCCAGGAAGACTGCAGCAGGTCCCGGCCAGACACAATGCGAAAGTTTTTACTCCATTTTGCACTGGAATTAGTCTTTGATTCATTTAGTTTCTTTTTGTTTGTTCCAGCTTTCAGTTCTTCAGAGTTTGAAAGTAAAACAATATTAGGAGCGGATTTTGTGTCTTTGGTTCTTGTCGAATTTAATTTGTCCCCAAGTTTTTTCACAATAATCGTACTGTACCTGAACTTGCTAGAAGTGCAACAAGGTTCGAAAGGAGAACCCACACCAGGTTTTTCCATCCATCCTTCCATCCATCCATCCATCCATCCACCCAACCCTTTTTTACCTCTCACACCTCTTCAGGGTTCATCTAAGTTTGCTTGCATCTCCTTAGACTTGCAGAGAAATTTTAAGGTTTAGTTTACTTTGGCCAGCTCACTGCCCGCTCATGCAGTTCCCACTTTAGGCAGCGCTTGCGTAGGAATTTACCCGTTACTCCAAACTCTTCCTCCCAAATTGAACACGTCGATTTTCCAACTTATAATCAAATGAAGACGTCTAGACATCCTAGACACTTATTCTGCAATTATCTTCACAGAAACAACAAGTCATTTCAGATACAAAGGGCCATTGGGCTGTTGTATCTTTTAGTGTGTGTGTACAGGGCAGTGTGTGTGTGTTTGCGTATAAGGCTGTGTGTATGTGCCGGATGATACAGTTATAAGTCGTGTTCACTGAATGGCACATTGTAAAGAAAAAGGCCCGAGCGTTAAGCAGCCCTATTAACAAACCTGTGACATCACTACTGGACATAGAAGCCCTGTTCTCCACATAATAGATCTATTTAAACCCCTTCACTGCCATAACTGTCCGTGGCACACCAGACTCCGGCAGTAAACTCATGATCCAAACCATCACCTGTTGCAGCTTAATGTCTGGCATGAATGTGAAGCCCGTGGGCGTGCAGGAGGCACAGTCGGGTGGGTGCGTGGTCCCAAGAGCGCACGGGGAGGGCGGGGGGGGCTAAGACAAAGATAGTGTGGGAGACAGGAAGCAAAGACCGTGTGTACACCAGCGTGTGTCCTTGACATGTTTGGCATTCAGCCAGAGTTTGAAAAAAAAAGAAAAAAGAAACGGCTGTACCTGACCAGCTGTGTCATACAGTCCCAACAGGTACTGTTTTCCACCCACGTTGACGCTCACTGCAAGAGAATGACAAAAGAGCAATTTAGAGGAGAAAGCCCAGAGCATGAGGGTGGGGTAAGGGTAAAAACGGAAGGAAGGAGAAGAGGGAGTTGATCAGGGTCCCCCAGCCTCCCTCTGTGTGAGTGTGTGTGTGAGTGTGTGTTATGAAGCAGGCAAACAAGTGGTTTAGATTATAGCAACAGATGTAAGACAATGCAGTTGGAGGAAGAGTGGTGAAGGCAACTGGGAATTCAAATGCATTTTTCTCTGTGCAGGAAACTGTTTGTTGACATTAAGGTTATTATTTATGTCCAAGCTTGTGCTCATGCATCATACCTGCATAATGGTCAAAGACTGTGGGCACATACTCCTCAGGGAAGGCGTCATTGGCATAGCTCATCAGAAGGCAGGTCTTCCCCACTGCACCGTCTCCGACCACGACGCATTTTAACATTATGGTACCGGTTCCGTTGGCCATGATCCCGACCATACCATCATCATCGTCCCCAGCGGTCTCTGATGCCCCGTTGCCCTCCTCGACTTACTCCCCCTCCTCTTCTTCCTTCTGCTAGTTCTCCTGCTGCTGCTGTTGGGCGGTGATCCCCGCACGACGGGCATCAGCAGCGGAGCAGGCGGGCTGAGAGGCGCTGGGAGTCGAACTGGAGCTGCATCTTTCTCCCTCTCCCCTCCTCACCTCTCCTCTCCACCAACGCCACTACAGCCACCGGTGCGTTACTCCCAGGTTTGGTGGTGAAGGAGTTTGCTTTGCAGGATTGACAAAATCAACAGTAGTGCCCAGTCGTGGGACGATCTTCAGTCGCTTTTCCTCAGACGAAACAACGATGGAGAAGTCCCAACCGCACCAAAGTCTTGCTTGTTCCCCCAGCTGCACGTCCCTCCAGTCCGTTCTCCGGAGCCTGGCGCACCGCTCTAATGCTGCTGCTGCTGCTGCTGCTGGAAGGCAAGGTGGGTGCGCTTGGTTGAAGGGGCGGAGCTTGGGTTTAAAAGTAAGGGACTCTGGAAAAACTACACTTCGCCAGGAGGAAATGTGTGCGGTAAAGACTAAAGAAATTACGTCATTTTTACATTTCGCAATAGGCTAGAGGTTCTCAAATGGAGGTATGCGTACCCCCGAGGGTACTTATAAGTACTAAAGGAGGTGTGTAGCATATTTTGAAAGAAGGAAAACATATTTAAAAAATGTTATTTCATATATATTCCAATTAAAAAATAACTATTACTAAGTGCATGAGCAAAACTGACCCAAATCCGGTTTCTTGCCCATGCGTGACCCATATCTGATATCTGACCAGCACAAATCCGACCTGGGTCACTTTTAAAGTGTTTTCAACACGATCTATGTCTGGATAATTGCTTCACATTTTACACAATTTAAGATCACTGATGTGAGAAAGACATCACAGTTCTGCACTGAAATATGAAAGGATAAGAAGAAAAAAAATGGACAAGCATGCAGACCCTATTGAAAAAGACATTAAGGGGAAAGAAGAAGATTGTCAAAGTTTCATTCACTGGGATTGCTGGGATTCCCCTTCCAAAGATTATAGGGCTGGGGAGAGCCCCCTACAGGAACAGTACTTAGCCTTCTTAATAGATAGTGGTCTTAATAGCCTCTGTCATTTGTTACATTTAATCAAATTTCCTTTTCCTAAATGGCTTGGTGTAGACTAATGACCCAGACAGACAGATACAACAGCATAGTGGATGTCAGGGGCAAAAGTAACCATTAAATAAGAAATGATGTAGACATTCATTTACAAACTACAATCCTTTGTTCGACTATCAAAAGCTTTTTGTATCTTTAAAAAAAAATCACTTCAACACTATAGTAAACTGTGATCCAATTTAGAGGAAAATAAACCAGGATCGTAAAGGGACAGTATGTACTGTATGACTAATTGCTAGAAAAGTCCAGTACAAGAGCAACTTCTGCAAACATTTTGATAAAATTATATATTTTTTGTTTATATAATCAAAACATTTTGTAGGTTATGAATGTTCTAATCAAGCAATTCAATTTTTTTTGCTATTAATAAACCCTTAAACCAAAAACAGAATGCAATCATCTGTCTCATCTATAATAGTTACAAACACACTTCCTGTTGATACTCAGTAATCTAAGGTGAAACTGTCTTTCATATTAATTAATTAACCACCTAAAGACTGTCCCAGAGGTTCCTGACCAAGGCCAGATCAGACCCATGTCACATGACAACACATTTACGAGCACAGTTAAAAACACATTTCATGTATCGTACAGTATATACTGTATATGTTAAGACTTTACTGGCACTCACTCTAAGTTCTGTTGTGTCGTTTTTTTATGGTGCACCACACATATGCTGTCTGGCCAAATAGGAAAAGGTCAAAAAGGTCAGAAACCCCAGTCAGGTCTGTTCTCTGAGCCAACTGCAGGTCTCAGTTCCCAAGTAAAGACAATTGTAACACGATATTAGTTTTGACTAGGTTGTGCATCTGTCCTACCAAACTGTCTTCCAGCGTGACATATGAGAATGTGCACCAGCTGTTTGTTAAGATACCAGAATGTTGTAACTCAGGTCAAACTCCAGCTTCTAATTTTAGGAAACTGTCTGCTTTTCACATGACTTTGTGCTCGAGGACATAAACAGATGATCCATTTTTACTGTGCTGCAGTGTGTGCAGATGGAAACACCACAGGAGAAGCTACGTGTTTATTAAAAAAGAAGGAGGGGGTACAGAGACGTGACCTCTGTGGAGAGGTCGACCAGCTGTTGGCCGTCCCTCGACTCATAACTGTCCTGTCATAGAGACATATCGCCAAAATGGAGGAGAAAGTGCAAGGACGTGTCAGACTTGGGTGTAATTTTTCTTGGTGTGTGAACTTTCACTTTAAGGTCAAACTTTTCTCAAATGCAAAATGGGAACTAAGGCATGGCAAAGTCAACGGGACACGGGGTGAAAACTTCCTGAAACACATTAAGTCACAGGTCATCTACTGTAACATAGCCCTCAAAATTATCACGAAAATTGCATCTCCTTAACCCTGTTTATCCTACACTATAATCTCTGCATTTCAAAAAATATCTGCAAGCACCTGCTGTTCAGTATTAGTATTATTAGTTTAACCTTAAATTCAGCTGTTGTTGGAGAATCTTCCACCATTTCGTGAGATTACAAGCAGTGGTCTGCAATAAAAAATAAATTTAAAGTAATTTATTTTAACAAGACTATTTTTTGTTTCTATATTAGAGAGTTTGTTAAAAATGTGACTGCATTTATTAAAAACTATACTACTAAAAATATCTGTTCACTTTAACTGCAGGTTTTATTCAATGTATTTACAAAGAGGTGACACCGTGCCTGGACACAGATTGATATCCTGGTTGATGAGCCCTAGAAGGCTGTGACGTGTCCAATCAGCTCCGGGGGGTGGAGTTAAGGATTCTCCAGCTATCATCACATCTGACAGCTGCTGCAGCAGTTCACGTGACCAAACAACAATGACCTCATGCATGTACTGTAATACTTCAGCTCAAGGTGTTGCACAGGAGACGTGATGTGACAGGTAGAGGGATGACGAAGGTCAATCTCATTGGTCACGTTTGCTCTGCACATAATTAATATACTACCAACCTGTAGTGATTGAAATGCATCACCAGCAAAGACGACTTTATTTTATTTAATACAGGTCTTTGGGCACATGTTCTTTATTTTAAATAATTATATCAGTCATTCAGAAACAACTGAAGCAAAGGTGCATATTTTACATCATATTTGTATCTATATTTCCATTACAGAGCTCAATTGCAGTAAATGATAATGCACTCCAGAAGCATATCAAGTAACCACATAAGACCAAATTAGATTTGAAACAGTGAAAACATGTAACCCAAAGACCACTGTCCGCACACGGAAAACTGACATTGGAAATACATATATAATATACATACATAATCTAGCGAGTGTAAATAGATCCATGTAAAAAAAATATGATTTTGAAGAGAAACATTAAAAGAAATCTACATCTATCAGTTGAGTGTATAATCAAAGTATACTCCCACAATGTTAAAGAACTACAGTACCTCCAAGAAGCCAGAGTGCAGGTTTTTGACTAGCTGGCACATACCCCTGAATTAAATCCAATAAAAAATATGCACAGTCAACAACAACAACAACAACAACAACAAAACACAGCTCTTTCCAGAAGACAAATGGTTTTGAATACATTACAACGCTTGCTTAAGACTTGATGAAACTACACCCAAACAATACTGCAGTGCAACAATATTTAACAAGAAGGAAACACAAATGACCAGTAGGATTTATGGGAGTAATCATTGTGGCCGAACACTGTACAAAACCAAAAGTCATTGCTTAACAATAAAAAGGAGAGAAAATACCTTTAACAGACACATGTACAAACATAAGCCAAGCTGTGCTTTTAGCTGTCAGACAGAATGAGTCAGTTGACTGTTTATGATGTGTCTTACCTCTGTTTGTCTCATTCTGTCCTCTGGTGTTTCCTGCTCCATCCCTAATGCACATTACCTGTACCTTATTATCTCCCCTCCTCTGTCTCTGCCCAGGGCCCTGTGCCAAACGGCCTGTGTTCTTCCTATATGACTTCACCCCTGCCTGATGTCCGGTTCAATAAACCCTGCTATTAATTAACTCTCCCCCATCTCTCTGAGTTCTTCTTTTGATTCAAAAATGTGTAAATAATAGTTACTCAGAAAAATGACAAGAAATTCATCTTTAAATTTCTATTTTTTAAGGACATCCAGGTTGTTGCTGTGCAGTGCGCGTAGATGTTGGCAGTGAAAGGTATGGGGCCACACTGAGAATGTAAGAAAGTAATTCAAATATGTCAAGATGTGAATTTATGAGAATAAAATCATAATATTAGCATAAAAGCTTTTTAATGTATTTGATGTTGATAAGTTTTGTTGTTGTTTGTGAAGTCAATGATAAAGTATAACTTCATACAGTAAGATGCTCCACACACTCATGGTTAATGCTGTCTCACCACCCCCACCCCACTCCCCTCTAAAACTTCTCAAACTTCTCATGTATTTACGACTTTATTCTCATAATTTCAGACCAGATTTTTATCCTCAGTGTGGCCCTGATACTTCATTGTAATCAGACACTGTTGCTCACGAGATCATTAATGGGCTGCTGACCTTATTATCCACATGGCTGACATTTAGTGTGGACCGACTATTCCTGTGGAGGCTGAGTTTAAAGTTGAAGCCTTCAGTAAAATAATTGCCGCTTGGTGTATGTCAGCTTTTTTAGTAAAAATCAACTCACTTATTATGGTGGTTCAAACTTTGTGTTGACACGGGTGTTGACAAGAAGAAAATTGTGTTTCAATGCATTTTATTCAAACTGATTGAATATCAATGAAAACACTAATACTATGTGGGTTTGGATTTCATCTTTCTATTTGCAGAGGACTGCAGTCTGGCCAGCAAGTGGTTCTATTCTGGGAAAGGAAACAAATGCGAGAGCTTTTCACTCCCATGTCTCCTTTCCAATTTGCAGATACTACAGTATCATCTATCAAGAGTTAGAAGTGCACAGAAACGCACACACACGTTTTAAGACTCTGAATTGACTTCCATAATTCTTAACAAGAAATTTGAATCTCCGTCTTTAAGCTAAATTAAATTAATATTTAATTTTTAATATAAACCTTAGAAATGTGGTAATCCCAAAACAAGCTGCTGACTAAATGAGAAAGGATCCTACTGTTTAAAAAAACCACCACATATGAACACAGACACAAACACACAGCTGGCCTTACACTAACTGATATCAATCACAAATTGAAGACGAGAGAGAGACAGAGAGAGAGACATAGAGTGTGTGTGGTGGGGGAGTGCAATAACAAATGCTGTTAGATGAGCTCCTAAATTAGAGCTCGTGGCAAACGTGGACTCCCTGGGAGGGTTTGGTTAAATTACAGGCCATATTTTTAGTGAAGGCTCTGCTTCATGTCTGTATCTACAAACAGCTGAGGACCATCAGTCACACGTCCGTCTGCTCCCAGTTTGCTCCAACACCGGAGCTGTTAACACTGGTGTGTATCTGGTGAGCTGAAGTAAAAGGAGACACAGACATTTCTCTGTTCCATAAATTCACATGTGTAATTGTAAACACTAAGTGGTTTCCAGGATTCAGACGTATGTACTTGGATCATGTTGTTGCCTCGCAGTCACAGACAGGCCAGGTGACGGACACCAGGAGAACATAGATGTTGTCTGTAAGTCAAATGTGGGTCACGAGAAAGAGAGAGAGAGGGAGAGAGAGAGAGACACGGGCGTCATGTTGAAACCTCCCAGACACACACCCTCAGTCCTTATCACATGAACAGCTCAGCTGACCGAGAGTTTCAGCACCGCGGCTGAGAGACGGCTAAAGACTGGAGCAGATCACAGTTCAGTGGTATCGAACATATGAAACAAGGAACAAGACGTTTCTTCATAGCAACAGATTTGAATCTTTCATTTAAAGCTAATTATAATTCATTCTATTCTATTCTTTTAGTTCTATTCTTTTCTATTGAGAAGAACCAGTGACATTGAACTGGAGACAATACATCTGTCCACCTAGAAAACCAAGCCCCTGCTGCCGACATGTATTGTAAATGACTTGGTAGTTCCTTAAATCCTCCTCTAATTTATGAGCAGCCCTCCTCTCCCTCAGCTGTCTTCATCTTGTTTTTTCGGTGAGCACCTGCCCGACACACGTCAGATGGCGACAGTCTGCCACACTTCCTCTGCACAGCTATCTTTAGTGACGGCTGAAGGACCACGTTCTCTCCTGCCTATTGTGTCCTTCTCTCTGTGTACAGGAACTCCAGTCGGACTCCAACAAAAGAACAACACCCTTCCTCCGGTACTGAGGATGAAGGCAGGAGGCCCAAAGTGCGTAAACAGCAGAGCATATTTTATTGTTGTGGGAAACAGCGTGAAGCCTCAAGGCCGACATCCTGTAAGATGTCTTGGGCTTTTTCCACAGCAAGTAAGAGAACGAATATATGATGTAGTCACCCGTCAGGGGGAAATCATAGGTTTAAGAAACCCTTAGAGGTAAAAAGAAAACTATTTTTCTTGATCTAAAAACTTACCTCCATAGCAGAGAAACTGAAGTTTAGTTTTAAGATATAAAAAGCACTATTAAAACCACTGTTAAAGTCACTGTTAAAGTCACTGTTGGTTAGATATGAGAAGAGAGTCTAAAGAGTCTGATGCTCAACATTATGTTAAAACAGTTTCATGGCCAACATCAACATTTTTCATATTATTTTGCTACAATGTAAATATATTGTAGCATCTCGTGTTAAATTACAACGTTTCTTTTTTAGATCTTAGCCACAGATTTTCCTCACTGCAAGAAATAATAGAAAGTTAAAGTTTCCGTCAATAATTTTCACTTAAGATCGGAGAGAAACCTTCGTCAGATCATGTTAATCCTGTTGGCTGTCAGATTATAATCCCGTCATCTGTGTTAAATGACTCCATAATTTCCCAACCAGCTTGGTCTTTTAACTTTTCAAGACAGTACAGACATGATCAGAGATGCTGTGGTTTTGTAACAAGTTCTTTGTTCTGAAGTCTGGCTCCCTCTTGTGGTTTTAGTGTCACATCAGCTAACTCGTCACTTGAATGTGACTTCTTTTGCAACAATAAAGGTCAGATACGTTGATTGTATACAAAGACGAAAAGAAAACGTGTATATTGTCACTGATTTATTTCTATAAAAGTGCAGAAAATCATAAATAAATCTCATAAATAGTACAAGGATTAATAAATACATATTCTTAACACGCTGCAGGAGGTTGAACAACTGTGCAGTATGTGATGATGTTCAGCACAGGTTCTTTTTATATACATTACATAGTCATAAGTCAAAATATTACATTTCATTTCAAATGAGGCGTCTTCTGTAAAGAGCCAATAAAAAAACGAAATGTTCCCCAGACGTGACACTTCACAGTTGTTCTTCCCCTCCTAGCCACTCCTCATCCAGCTCACCCAGAATCTCCTGCAGGGACAGCTCAGGCAGCGGAGCGAGCTGCTCCAAGCCCGGATGCTTGGATTCCCCACAGCTGTCCACAGCGTGCCCACTCCACGACTCTTCCAGCTGTGTGTACTGACCTGGGCTGTTGTCCAGGCTGACGTCCCAGTATCCAGAGTCAGGGGTGTCTGGGGTGGAGGTGTGGGAGTTGGATGAGGTCATGTACATCTGCTGCTCTGCTGGATACATGAAGTGGGCTGCCTGACCAGAAGTGTAGTTTGTCATCTCCGTGGGAGAATGACACCACAGCGGGGTGGCAGGGGGAGTTTGGCTGCCTGACTGGGGCCAGTAACCCCTGTCATGGGGACTTGAGGTGCTGTTGCCGCCCACCAGCCTTCCCTGCTGCACACCATGCATAGAACCATAGTGTCCGTGCGCCTCAATAGTGGAGAACACAGAGGGACACTGTCCATAGAAGCTGCCTTCCTCCAACTCCTCCTTCACCTGGGTAGGATAGGCTGGTGGAGGTCGCTGAGGGGGCATGGGCATGTGGCCCATTGGGGGCCCCCTATTGGTAACGGCGTGATGTAGAGACAGCACATCGTGGACTGGACTGTCAGACTGCCACAGCGCTTTCTTGGCTCCTTTGCACTTCAGGGTGCGAGCTCTTCTGTTTTGGAACCACACCTGGACAGGAAGAACATAGAAGAGGGAATTTTAGACTCAGGATCAGAATCAGGACGGATAAGACAACACATGCTGCTCTGTTAATCATTTGCTGGGCTCCAGCGGACAGAGCCGACCTTGCATTTCTCAGCTGGTGAAGCTCGGTGTACAGTTTATCTGTGCTGTTAAATAAGCTCCTGATAAAACCTCTGTCGTCTCTTAAGATAAGGAAATAAAGTGATACAGTGATAACAATATCTATCCTTCAATGTGGGGTGAATTTGAAAACAGAGGCTGTTGTGATAGATAGATAAAAAAAAACTACATGGAAAAAGAAGTTAGAAGACATATCTTAAAATAAGCAATACCCACCAGTATCTAATACCTGATGTGGTTCTCACTATTCAGCATTTTTTTAAACTTAAATTTCACTGGAATCCTCTATCTACCCAAGTGATAAGGGTCTGTGTAAGCTGCAAGAAGTTGTCATGAGGCGATGGTTACCTGTATGCGTGACTCTGGCAGGCCTGTGGTCTGGGAGAGGCTTTCCCTGAGACTGATCCCGGGGTACGGGTCCGTTTCAAAGGTGACACGCAGGAGTTCTACGTGTTCCTTGGAGAAACTGGTTCTCTTCCTGCGGCTGGCGCTACGAGAGGAACCAGAGGCTGCAGGCCTGGCATCATCTGATGATAAATGGGAGAGAATATGAGAGTGAAAAACCTGGTTTAATTTTTTTTTATTTTGGGAGGATTTATTTTGATTCTAAAATCATTTTAAAATGTATTGACTGCCTGTATACAGTATTATTACTGCTGGTGCAGCTGAAGTCTGACGGCTGCTGCTTTACGAATGTTTTATTCTCCGTGCACCTAGTCAGTCGGTGAAGTTATGCTTTCAGTTATGCAGCAGTTTATCTGCAATGATTAAATATACTGTAGTTCTTATAACCATTTACATTTTGTTTAAATCTTGCTGGGGCCCAGGGATGTCAAAAGACAGCAACAGATATAGGATTATGAAAGGAAATGGTCTGTTATGGATGTGCATTTTTTATTATTACGACAAACAGCATAACTAAAGACAATCTTGGTTGCACTTTTGAACATATAAACACATTTTTGTCCTCTCTTATCTACTCTAATCTCAAATTTTCCTCACATCTATGGAGCATTAAAGAGTTCTTACCGTTGCAGGAGTCCTTCCACATGGCAGCAGTTACAGTAAATCAGTAAAGTTCACTGGATGGATGTTTCCTGACTGAGAGGCTCTGACTGTGTCTTCAGCAAGGATAAGGAGCACCTTTTATATTGATCACCTGAGACCTAAGAAGGCCATGGTGGTGCCTGAGCAGGGTGAGGGGTGAGGGCGGGTGTTGCTGCCCCCCCTCTTTGACAGCAGTGGTCCCTCCAGAGCCATTCTCACCTAATCACAATCAAAGATGTGGCAAGGTCAAATGTGAATTTGATATAAGGTAGGACGGCATAACAAAGAAGGGGGCCATTCTGGACTTATTGGCCTCATCGAAACTGTAGAAACGACTAACATGTGACTATTTGTTTTGGAGCCACTGAAAAAGACAAAGACACATGTATATTTGTTAATGATTATGTTTACCCAAAATAGCTAGTTTGTCCTTACCATATAGTGGCTTCTATTAAAAACATAGTAAGTAAAGAGTAGTATTAGAATAGCATAATATTATACAAGTGAGCATAAGCACAAGAGCTTTTTTTAAATTACAAAAATATACATATACTGTATGACACAACCTAAGAACTGCAGACTTATCTTATATAAAGTGACTTCCTCTGGATTTAAATTTTGCTCCTGGTTGTAATCTCATTACACAAACATGAGCAGCTCTGCAAATTGTTGAACATTGATCAACCAACAATGGCCTTACAGAAATATCTAACTTAGACTTTAGCAAATAATGCCAGAGAGCACTCTTAGCTGAAGCCTATCACTGGCTCCTGTTGCTTTTCATGTGCAGAGCAGCTGCCTGCTATCACACACAGAAAAACAAAGGTGGCTGAAGTCTTCTGTGATTAATTGAACAGTTAGTCCACTCAAAGACTGGGCTCATTTATAGAATGGACACATAAATGTAACAGTGAGCCTGTCAAGTCACTTAACATGTCCAGACTATGGCCGAGCTGTGAGGAAATGATGTCACTTTGAAAATGTAAACATGTCAACTTTTGAACTTAGCTGCAAAAAAAAACAAACTTTGACAGTCAATCTTGACATTTTTGATTCATGCATTTATTTATGAGCACCAGTTATATCAAATTCAACTGATATACAACAGTTTTCCTCTTAGATTATTGAAAATGTTTTGTTAATGCTAACGCTTTACTAAGAGTCAAAGTCCAACAGTACAAAGGGCTGAGGAAGAAATATGCTACTTTTAAATCCACTGCAAAACAATGCAGCTTGAAGTCTGACAGTAGCAACAAAACAAACCAAGATAATTTCTTTTTATCTTTATCTGTAAATGCAAAGAATCAATGCCTCTGTGTGACGATGGCTCCTGACAGTCAACGTACTCTCCCTATGTTTCATCCCAAAACTAACAGACGTGCACCTACTTCAGTAACAAATGCTGACACAGCAGATCTTAGCTGATCTTCATCAACATATGAATTTATTTATTCAGAAATAATCAAAACCTCTAGTGCTATTTAGCTTTATCTGAAAACTAGTCTGACAAATAATAAAATATATATATGGAAAACGGTATCAGTACACCAGTTCACCAGATCAAATGCTGATTTTACATACAATGATCAAGTGATAAAACTGAACACCAGGACAGCCCAAAGGCTATCCAGCTAATGCAAAATCACTATGAAGAGCTTTGTTTTTGTCTTTATTCTACAGAGACGTGTATGAGACCAAAATCCAATCTGTTCAGCTTATCTCGTCACGTTTATTTAAGAGCGTAATCCTACAACACACAGGTAATATGGAATGCCAGAGTGCAGAGCTGTTGGATAATCAGTCCAGTCCTGCTTTTGCTGTATAAACCAGAGCCATTAAAGAAAGATGTTTTTTGGGCAAAATGCATTTAATTCTCTCGACTGATGCTTTTAGGGCATTGTAAAACATGAAGGGAACATTTCTATAACTTAAGGTGTTCTAAATGCCCAGTTAGCCAACACACAACTGCCTTAGTTTGCTTTATGGGGCATATTATTTTAGTGTGTGGTTGTACCATACAATCATAAGTACTGTAGTACTATAGATTAGATAATTGGTAGCTTGGTAGACAAGGAGCTGCAACAGATGCAAGTTAGTTTAGAGATAAATCAGTCAAATACAAAGCAGAATGCCTAAGCAGTATTTTAACGCTTACATTGTGCAGGCAAATTACAGATTTTTTTAAAAAAAAGACAAATAAAAAAAGCTTCAAAATTAGTACAAGATAGGAAAAGGAAATGAGTAAAAAGGTACACAGAGACAATTAACTGACTAATGGAGACTTTGTTCAGTAGAAGCATAGGCCAAAGGGGTGAGAAGCTAATATTAGCAAAAATATAAGGTTCAGGAGGTTTTTTTTTATATATAAAGAGACATTTTGTTTTCTTGATTCGTTTTTCACTCTAGAATGAATTAAAAAAATAACTCAACAATACGGTATGTTTATTTTTAATCGCTATTAATTAGTTTTCATTTGTTACAAGAGCCTTGTAAATGGTACAGGGATGCATGACAAGTTCAGAAAACAGCCACTAGAGGGCAGCTTTGTAGCACATCATATATCACTTTATTTATTCATATCTGCGTTATTTAAAACATATATGTTTTGAAATATTAAGTGGTATATACATTATTTAATTCTTATTTTTTTATTATTACTTTGACTTTATACGTACTTCACAAATAAACGCCACACCCCCTTACAGTCACGGTACCATCTGTGAGCGCTGTTTCCACAAGGGCATATTTGAAAGTAGGACCAACACGGAGCAGCAGCTTCAGCAGCTTCAGGAACAATGGCTAAAACTGATGGAGAACATTATTTTAAAAGAGCCAGTTTGTTCTGGATTGTCGTGGTGACAGTCTCGTTTGGCTATTTCACAGTGAGTTATACTGTAATAACCACGCGCTTTTATTTTATTTTATTTCATTTTAGACTATGCTGTGTCTTTGGTTCTAGCGATTATTAAAAATTCATCAAATATATGGTTATGTCTTTTTGAGAACCTATAGTTGTTCATATATGATATTTAATTAGCTATAGTAATCAAAAATTCAGTCGCTGGGATCATTGTGGGTATTATTTGGCTATGGTTGAAAAGGTGAGCTAACTTTAGTGCAAAGTTCACCGTGTAACTTCACTGTCGACTGGCGAAGGAAGCTATCGTTGAACTTAACAACACGATAACGTGACATTTGTGACAGATATTCGGATCGTTGGTTCCGCGCTCCCTTACAGACAGTCGGTGCAATTAAAACATTTACCGATTATGACAGATGTATAGAAATACTTAAAACTTGGACTTTCCACATCTGTTACGGTGCCACGTAGAGAACGAAGAGTGCAAAAAAGACGACTAAACTATTTTTAATAGAGTTCTGTTCCTTAGTCCATTTAAATTGTGTGCGAACGTTGCATTTTAAGATCACACGTAAAAAACAGCAGCATGGACTTTTCGACAACGTGTGTTATTTACTTATTCTTGGCCGAATGTATTTCCTTTTTTAGTTCTAGAGATTTTTCTATCCAGTAAAGAGAAAATTATACTTTTGTTTTCTGTCCTTTTCCATGTTTTTGTCCAGATACACTTTTTGGTCAGGTGGTTTTTGGTTAAATACTATTTAGTGGCATTAAAGTAATAAGAAACAAAAGTAGCAAATCTATCTGATTATTTTGAAAAACAAATTTCACTTTGTGGTTGTGGAAACGTAAAATTGATTTAAAACGTGTAAATGTATGATTATAATAAACTTATTGACTAAAAAAACTCTAAAAAGACCAGACCTCAAAGAAAGAAACTGTATCTTTTGTCTTTTGATTTATTTTTTTGTTTGTTTAACAATTCAGTTTATTTTGTTTTTACAGTGTGCAGTGTTTTTGCCGGAAAAAGTTCCATTTGATCAACTTGGTACATTTGGAGCTTTCAGCAAACATCTGGCGGATAATTATCCTGGCGCTATGTATAAAGGGTAAGTGGTTAGATATACATCAAACAGTGGCTGAATTGAGTTGCACACCTAATATATATATATATATTTATATATATATATATAAAACACATATATATATATACGTATATAATGAAAATCAAATAGTATTTACAAATAGTATACAAATCGTTAACAAAACTTTAGGGTATCTGTCAAAGGGATGTTTTACTGTTTTTAACGTCACATGACACAGGAGAACCGTCAAATGGGATTTTGTGAAGAGGTCGTCATTCGGACTTTTGTGATTTCAAATGTGTGAAGTTGTTGAGCTGTCAGGTTGTCATGTGACCTAACTCTGGTGTTGTAGCAGCAGCTGATGTGGAATAGTGTGAAGTTTCCATATTAAGGTAGTGAATGGGCATAGATGGACTTGACTGATCCAAGAGCCAGGTGTTGAGACCTCATGTGGAATTATTTCATTTTGTCTGTTTCAGGTGGTGGGCGGCCTGGGCCGTTCATGCATTTGAAGCATTCGTTGCTCGGAGACTGTGCAGGTATGAATAGCAATGATTTTACTGTCCACAGGGTGGCACTGTGGTCTGTTTTTTTTACATACTGCTCCTCAAAGCCTATAACGTTGTTTGAATTGTTGAATATATATATTGTTGAAATGGGAATAAGTCAAAGTACAATTATAACAACAATCTAAATGTATGGATAGATAATGATGGTTGTTTTTTGATTTTGCAAGTTTACCTAAAATCGTCATCTTTGAGAAAAAAAACATTTTCAAGAAAGACATTCATTTGAATAGCATTAGAACTGACCAAATGCATGTCCTGATTTTATAAACTGACATGATCTTACACCTCTGTTCACCACTTTCTCTCTCTAATCTCAACAGCAACAAAGGGATCAACGACCCTGCCACCCGCTTCCTGTGGTTCATTCAGACTTTTCTGTTTGGTTTTGCCTCCCTCGGCCTTCTCCTCAAATACAACCCTGAGCGTCCAAAACAGAAATGATGTGGACAGCGGACAACAAGGCTTCATCTATGTGCCTCTTTTTCTCTGCATTTTTCTCTATCACATGAGGAAGACGTTTTGAAGGAAACCAGAGCCTTATCTTAAATGTTTCTCTAACCTGACCTCTGCTGTAGTTCTTAGACCTTTTAAAGAACACTAAGATTTTATAGGCTTTAACTTTTAATGAAGTTAGCAGTACTTTATTCTGTGCGACTAAATTGATCAAGCCCATTCCAATGCGTGCAATACAAATATACATCATATTTTGTTGGGATAGATATATATTTCTTCAGTGGTGATAAAGCTAACTCTAGACAGGTTGGCCTCAGACATTCTCAGAGTCACTATTGGATACATTTTTATGGTTGTGTTTACATTCTGAATCCTTGGTTTGAATAATATAAACATGTAGTACATTCCACCATTGCTACTTCTCCATGCCGTCACACAAACTCAGGTACAGTTTGAAGGTTGAATGTTTCCTGGAGCAAATGCATCTAAATAAACTAAAACACTAGAGACAGATCAGGCTAATGAAGGAAATCCTCTAGAGAATTCAAGGCAGGTCTGTGTAGCACTTTCAACCCAACAGCAGTATTTATAGTGTACCATTAATATATTGCAAATACATTGTCTTAGTTCCTTTAACAGTGACAGGCAGAACACCTCGCAACAGACTACTAAACAGATAGCTGAGAGTTTAACATCTTGGTGTGTATTTTTGATATGTTTTTATGTTTAAGTGGAAACTAGCATTGCTATATTTCATTAGATACACATGGATTTTTCTAATGTAAAATATGAGCCATGGTTCAAAAATGTTGGGAAACAAGACTATTGAAGATTGGGACCAAATCCTCTGCATTCTACTGAAGCTATGACCAGATCCCAGTATCATAATAATTTGTCATTGAACTGTGATCATTCATGATGGTGCTCTGTTTTTGAATCCAATGCTGTAATCTCTCCTTATTACAATTCATAATAAAAATAACTTAATTAAGGTTCTCTTTTTTTCTTAAAAGTGTGTGTGGAGCTACTGTTTTTGTTTGACAAATTAAGATGATGACCAGTGATGTTTTATCACTTTAACGTTTGCGAAGTTTACAGTCTGGAGTTCAGGGCCTCAGGTTGTTGACAGTTTATTTTTTAATCTGATTTCTTGCAGGTGTGCGTGCATAATTAAATTTAATGGTGTAAACAATTCTGCCTGCAGGTACTAAAAGAATCGTATTTATTGTTCATGCTCTGGAACATACTTATACAAATATAGCAATTTGGAAAAAAAAACTGAGATGAATTATCCCTGATATAACTGTCTATTAGGTGGTAATTCATTCAGAATTCCAATCGATGATTAATTAGAATGAAGACTGCGAAACAACAAACTACTTTAGCAGCAGCAGAGGCTGAGTCAGAGGTGACAGCACTGAAGATGTAGAAATTTGTAATGAGGGTGAACGGAATAAAAGATTGAGTGCACCAAAAGGCCCTCTGAGGTTGTGGATATAATACATTTAAAGAGGCAAAGTAGTAGAAGGTAGTTTAGATATAGAAATATTTTATAATGAATGTTAAGGATAAAAAGGAAGAAACTACAATCAAATATTGTGTTATTTAAAGTAGTATGAACTCCTTGCAGTGACTGTTTGGTTGATCATGATCCTCAACATGTCAGTTTTTCCTTTAATCAGGAGACAACAGTGTTCTATTGTCACACTGAAGCAGCGTCTTGGTGTCACCGTGT
>NC_024318.1:12140730-12206440 GCF_000523025.1 Cynoglossus semilaevis | reverse complement strand
AACAGACCTTTCTCCCCTGGAGCTGTCTCCGGCAATTAATCAAGAACGGATAGGGCGGAAAAGAAGCCCTTCTACAGTACAACCGTTGTCTCTCTGTCCAACACTGTAAATATAAACTGTAAAACATCAGTGTGGAATTGCCCAGATTGAGAGAAACAGTGCACGAATAGATGCTTCATTCAGAGGAGGAATGTTCATCTGCTACATGTGCCTTTACCACAAAGTCTAACTTTAAACTTACTGCCTTCTAGTTTGTTAAGCCACATGAAACATATTTAGTTTTTTCCCCATTTGTTTGATCCCTTACAACCAAAAATCATTGTTATGGAGGTTGTTTTTTTTTAAATTTGCAACATACTTCACTGAATTTATACAGTATTACTATTTGAGATACCATAATAGCAATGAAATATTTATAAAATAATATAAACAATGTGGGAATGTACTGCCAATTGTATTGTGCAAAATATTTTTTATCTGTCATAAGGTTAGACTAAGAAAGTGTTTCGTGATTTATTTACTGATTGTTACGGCCTTATTAAATATAGAGATTATCAATGCAAAATCACAGCATGTCATGTTTTAGGGATTGGCTTTATAAACAGTAATGGGTGAAATACGTATGATATATGTATAATCTCAACGATTTATTGAAAAAGGTCAAATGTCATCATTAAATGTATTTAATACTGTGAATGATATATTGAATTAGTGAATATTAAAGTATGTGTTTGAACCTTGTTTCGCTGAAGATCTTCTATTAGAAATACACTTTGTGTTCGTTGTTGTCAGTGATCACCGGTCCAACCAGCATATAGATGGGTATCGCTCCCTCAGTACCTTACGCAGATGAACACTCTGTGCCTTATCTTTGGTTTCTACCACGCACTCCACCTGCAAGTACACATACAGTACATACATAAGTACAGTTGACTTAACACACACACAGACACAGAGTAGAATCAGGGCACAAGGGAGGATATTTTCTTACTGCTTTCACTGGTATTTAACAAGATGAGAATAATGAAAACAAGGGGTTGGTACGACGATCGATGGTAATGATGCCCGTGCAGTTAGGCTCTTGAGTAGAGAAAGCCATTTAAACTAATTAGCTAATTAAAACTTATTAAATGTTATAATAAAACATTTTGAACAATTATCATTATAGTAATACAGTACATCACACATTAGAACTGCTTCTAGACAGTCATTACTGTCACTTTCCTACTACAAGTTACGACATCATGGCTGTGCAGTACTTTGCCACGCCACAGGAGGGCGCATATCTTCACATTTTTATATTATAATGATTATAAATATAAGTTTACATCTGTACAGTAAGGTATCAAATTAACAAATTATTATTATTATTATTATTATTATTATGAGGAACCTTTTACCTTTGCTTTGAAGAGTTCTGACTTGTCACTGTGTCTTCGATGGCTGACGTCCAACAACCTTGAATTGATGACATGAAGCAACCAGAGGTTAAACCCATGCAAAGAATCAAATATAAATATCTGTAGATCTGTAGATGTCTGCTGACCCCACCTCACATCCTCTCTGGACAGGACGTCCAGCAGCTTGGCCATGTCTCCCGGCCACTCTCCCAGCTGGACACAGAACTTACTGACCCGGTGGTCCAGCACCAGGGCTCGGTCAACACACTGCCTCAGCAGCTCCAGCTCCATGTTGGCACTACTCACAACCACAACTACCCTAGAGCAGACACACAAGGCTGTAGTCTGTGTCAGGGTTCAAAGGTCAACCTAGTTTGGTATTTTATGAAATAAAACCACAAGTACATGCCAGCATTTGAATGTTTTAAATGTGACCAAAACACAAATACAACCCTCCCAGACCAATAGTATTTAAATATAGATAATCAACTCCTGTCCCTATTCTGTCTTTTTAAACCAAGCCTTCCTTTTATCATTAAAAAAGCTCCTTTAATGACGTGTGACCCACTTTTTGCCTCTCAGTTCAGGTAGCTGTCCAGCCAAGATGGCTGCCAATCCCATGGCTCCCTCAGTGTCCACAGTGGAGCGTTCGAACTCCTGAAACCGCAGCATTGCCACCAGAGAATCTTCCTCACTTTGAAAAGTGGGAGAAATGGCAAAAAAAACAAAAACAAACTACATATAATACATATATAAATCTATTACTATGAACATATATAGTATGTGTGTATTTCAGATGTGGTACATATATAAATCTATAACTATGAACATACTGTATATAGTATGTGTGTATTTCAGATGTGATTCATTGATGTGCAGTACCTCACAGTGACGACTTTATCTACGAATGTCTTTGCCAACTGAAAAGTATTTACACCAAGTGACCACTCCCCAAGATCTGAGAACAGACAGAAGATCAATGTGTACATACATCACTCTCTGAAGCAGTAGTTCTCAACACTGTGTCAAACGTAAAAGTATTTGCAGTATAGGATGAAGACTTCAGTTCCAGTTCCATTGTTCTATGTACCTCCATCATTTCAACAATGCTATATATATATATAAAAGATGACTCCCTGGCCTTATACAACCAGGAGCCAAAGTACTACAGCTGGTAGGCACTCCATAGTTTGAGAACCATTGCTCTAAAATCAGAACTAGAACATTCAAGATATTATAAAAAGAAATTTCAACCATTTAGATTTTTCTTATTTGTTTTCATGAGCTGCAGCAGGGAGATAAAAAAATAAATCTTCTTACCTCTGAAGAGCCTCCTGTTGGGTTTGCTGTGCATGTCTTTGACAGGATCACCTCTGTTCAGGGAGTGGAGCAGCAGAGGATAACCTTCTGCTTCAACGCCCTGTAGAAGGAACCAGTGTCCATGTGAGGAACGGAGTCCAGTCGTACAGCTAAGGTAGCAGCTGTAGCTAGTAGATAATGACTTTGTCCCTTATAGAAATCCATAGTGCTTTCATGATGCTTAACATATAAATGTGACCTGTCCACAAAGTACAACAATGTCTAATTCTGCTTTTATACTGTATGTATATATATATGTATGTCAAAAAAAGGAGCATTTGGTGCATTCACAGTTATTGGTTCAAAACATCTTTGATCTTCCGCAGCGCAGCTGTAATCTGACAAACCAGCCAAAATGTAATGTGGGATTTAGATTAGTTATATTATTTTTGTTCAGTTGTCCCAATGGGGAAGGCGATACAGATTTTAGCAGAAAATTAATTCATTTGGATGAAGTGCGGTATATGCATATATCTGTTGTATTTGTAGTACAATTGTTCATTACTGATGAGTAATATTTACACTCATTTACTGTCGGTTACTATTCTAACACATCCACACACATCCACATCCACTAAAAAAAATACCTTTGATCAGAAAATACTGCAAATAATATTAGTTTCAAAAACCCGACATAGAAATACATTGTTATGTTTTGGTGGGAAAAATCAAAGAAGTCATCAACCTACTATGACAAGAACGTCTGGGCTGAGGTGTTTGATGGCAGCAGCAGTGCTGGCCAGTACACCATATTGTCCAGCTGCAGGAACGATCAGTGCATCCAGTCTGGGCATTTGTTCGTGGATTTCCATACCCAAGGTGCCCAGTCCTGATAGGTACGCTGCACTTTCATCTCTGGGAAAAGGCAACAAAATGGACAGAGAGGAGGAGAGGAGATGATGATGTGAAAATATAAACAGCAATTTATTAAATAATGGATCAAATATGTGTTATATTTGTCACCACAGTCATTCACATTTATATTTCTCCTTACTCCTCCATGAACAGGTATCCATTCTCTTTGGCCAGATGGCGAGCGTGGTTCTGAGAATCACGGCTGGTGTTGCCGAAGGTGATGACCATGGCGCCGTAGTCTCTGTAGATCCTGAGCCGCGGTGAAGAACAGCCGGACGGCATGATGACGAAGACGGGGATCTTCATCTCTGCTGCGTGGTGAGCAATGGCCATGGAGAAGTTACTGTCAGTGGCCACGATCACACCCTTCCTCTGCTGCTCCTGCAGGCTCACAGACACGTGCTCCGATTGATTAATAATACAATGGATACTGTAACAAGTACTTTGGTTATTTACAAAGTTTGCTGAGAAAAAAGAGTAGAAAAATGCACATATAAGCATAAATTGGGCAGTGAAATATATTGCATAATATTTAAAAAACAAATACTTCTTATAAGTGACAAGTAAATAGCAGCATATACTACAATGTGTATTGTGTTTTGTCAGTATTTAGTGTACCCCATTAATTCAACTCTTTTGTTTCACAGATGTGTTATTATAGAGGACAATTTAAATGAGTGTAGCTATATTTACAATGACAATAAAGTGTCTTCCTGTTGTATTTTTTTATGTTTTTAGTTTAATAATTCACACAGAAAAAGGCACAGAGAAGGTCAAACAACTTGCTTAGCCAACATGGCAAAACACATGGATATTAAAACTGCAACCACTTAACCTGCTAAATAAGGATTCTTCTAAAATACAGCAAGTCAGGAGTTACTTCAATAAAAATGACTGAACTATAAGATGACAGAGAGTTCTATAAAACCAATTAAATGAAGTCATGAAGTAAAAACAGCAAACAGAAACAATAAGGATGAATCTATGATAAAAAATATGAATTTAAAAGTTAAAATGGATAAAATTTGTTTTTTGAACAATTCAGAAATCATCATGCATTCCCTAACACTTACTCCTAACTGAATCTTGAACCTCAAATGACCTTATCGCTCAGTGGCATAGACATAGTGTCCCCAATAACGTCCCCACACCGCGTTGTACCTGTGTGAGGCAGGACAGCAGGTACAAGACTCCTCTCTCCTTCACAGAGCCGGTGTAGTGCAGATGATCTTTCTTCAGGTAGATCTCCATCCCATACAGTTTAGACAGTCTGGAATACTGAACGCAACAGAGAACCAATAAGAGAGCAGCTCTGTGTTTGATCTAATACGACAGAATTCAATTATAGATAGCCCAGCTATTTATGTGTACCGTGCATGGAGTTTTCTGTAATCCAGAATGGATCCTGAAGGCTGCCGCACTGATGTCCTCAAATCGAAGATACTGTTTTGGAGGTTTGGGGACCACCTGGAACTCGCTGACTCTCCGCAGTTTTGGGGGCTGCATGAGTGTAATCTCAGATTCTGCCATCACTTTAGTGACGTGACCCTTCACATCTCCATTGAGTTGTTCTTCCTCGCCAAAGTCCTTCAGGCGCTCTGGTTCAATGAGTGTGGGTCTGTAGCCCCCAGTGCCATTAATGAGGGGACCAGAACCAGGAAAAGCACCAGGATGACTGGGGCCCAGGTGCAGCTCCTCTCTGGGTAAAATGAAAGATATGTCTGGATTTGATTTACACAATTATGACCTCTAGATAGGAGGTAAATGAAAACAATGTTAATGCATAAGAAGCCACAATAAACACGGTACATTTAACTGACTCTAAAATAATAACGACTAAACCCAGTGCCAGTATTTTTTAAAATAACTGCATTTTATCATAAAATCCCTGAGTAAAACTGCGTCTGTTTTGTAGTTCTGTTCCTCTTTCGGAGTTCTGCTGCAGTTAAACACCAGCACCACAACACTGCAAAATATAACAGGATTACTGTCACTACAGATTAACACTGTCACCTACTGTAGCCGCAAAGCAGATCACAAACTGTTAACGGCTAAACGTGCGTTAGCAAACAGCCTTTCTCATCAACACCAGGAAGAAAAACACACCTGAAACTAACACGGAGCTAATGTGGGATACAAAGACCGCCAGGTGGAGCACTTTCCCAAAATGCAGTATTTGTCTTCCGTGTTGTCAACCCCGAGAAAGTCCCAGTGTGTTTAGACACATTTCCGGTCTTTTGTTTTCACTACCAACCTTTCAACCCACATTTATTTACTTGTAGGAATTTACAATTCTTAACAATTACATCCGTAACATGATGTCATATAAACATTTACACAAATGTGCTTTTAATTGGGTTGAAGTAAAAACAGACCAATAACCAGCACAGATGAGTAATAAAGTCATGTAAACTGTACCAGTACGACTGCTGCAAAGTATATTTTTCACCATTAAAATACCATTTTAAAATCGTTATTTTTAGATCTTTTTTTTTATGATAAGTGATTTTTATTTGTACTCTGACCCAGAGTTCTGCAGCAGAGAGTGTATTTTCATTAAGTTGTTACGAACATGACTCAGACCTACTGTGATTTATGAATTTGGTCGACAGAAACTGAATTATTTGTTGAGCTGGTGCAGTAACAATGTGGTTGTTTTGTTAAGCATTAAAAAAAATGCCAACTGGAGCTGGTCTTGTCTTTTTTTTCGTATTTTCCTCCTGGGAACCTGTTGTTCTCTTAAAAACAAAATGTCACAAACATCTATTTTTTTTATAGGAAGATCAAATCAACTCTTAGATTCAAAGAAAACCTCATCCCGTACCTTTTTGGATTATCCAAAATATAAACCATGTTGCACTTTAACTACCTGCACTATTTCTTTGAATCTCCTTTTTTCAGCCTTGAGGCAGATTAAAGTGTTTGGATCAGGTAGCATTTTTGTTGCCAATTGCATTGAGACAAACATGTAGATAAGTCTTCGAATATTTTTCTGAAATAGCATTCCTTTACAAGCTACTTTTTAAATACGAGAAAATGATGAAGGACATGAAAAATATTTGAATTTTTAACAAATAGAACAATTTATTCCTGGAACACAGTGGCCAAGAATCACTAAAAGATAAGTAGATGATATTGTTAATTTTCTTTTAGCTATTACCAGTTTGGAGTAGGTTGCGTTTTCGTAACTTTAGTAGATTTATATTTAAGCCCAATCCAAGTCCAAGTGTCATCGTATATTTATAGGTACACATGCTTTAGGCTACTGCAGTATAAACATCAATATTCTGGCTTCATCAATGACTTCTAGAAAATTCACACAGCCCTGATTCAGGTACAGTATATGTTGATGGACTAAAACAAATGTTGGACACGGAGTTGCCAGGCAGGAGGAAGAGAAGATTTAGGAATTAAATCAGGATAGGAAGAAGAATATATAAACAGATGACAGGAAGTCAATGACAGAGTGAAAAGAGTTGAAGGTATCTTTCACTCTGGGTAGTTGGGATTTTTCTGACTGCAGGAATGGGTTGGGAAAGGGTTGAAGTTGAAGGATTTGGGAATTTATGATTTCCCACCTTTGCCAGAAAGGATCATTCTCCTCACTGTCTTCACCCGCAGGTCTGGGTGAGTAGGATGACTCAACTAGATCGCCCAAGTAGCTGGAATAAATCAACTGTGCAGCAAAGTTCATCCTGTCCAACTGCAGTCCAACGGCCCGGGGTTTTCCTCCAGCTCCAGCTCAGATGTCCGAGGGAGAACAGGACACTGGATGTTACTTCTTCTGAATGACACCACCTCAACTGGCTCCACTCTTCCCTGAGGTTTTCACACTGAGGATTACACAGGGACGCTCTCTGTGGTTCAGGAGTATCTGTCCTTCGGCCTTGGCCACTCCCTGGTCTCTATTCCTGGAGCCAGACTAGGATTACATCCCTTTACTGTGACGTAGTGCTAATCAGACCGTCTAAGCAGATAGATGCAGACTTAGGGTTTATGTAAGGAACAGTGATCTTGTAGCTCAGCAACACTGTGATTTTGACGATGTGTTGAGGATCAGAGATGACCTGTGAGGTCACGGGGAGGACAGGTGCCAACCTGACCAACCAATCTGATTATTTTAGCCCTTATTTCTATCTTGTGTACACAGCACTTCTCGGTCATTTCTGAGTGCTCACATGTGTAATGTTGCACGACTTGCTCAGACATTTTTAACACCAACAGTTTACATGGTAACACTGTGGGGAGGAACAGACTGTCGGCCAGGTGACAGATGAGAGAGGCTTTAGGGAAAGTGGATGAAAGGGTAAGTGGCTCCAGACAGAACTCAGCAGGAGGGCTAAATGTTATCCAGCTCTGGGTGGATGGCTGGTATTGTCCCTTGTATCCCATGTAGAAATGAATGGATCTGTAATCTGATTGTTAAGGGAAAATAATAGATAATCTCTTTGGAAGAAATTCAAGGCCTTTGGTGGCCCAGGTCTTCAATCCAGGCCTTGGGTGGGCCTTAAACTCAGCCAACTCTGTTGAAACTTTTGAGGTACGTCAACATCTGCAACATCTTCTCTGTTGTTGTTTCTTCGTTGAATCTGCTTTATGTTTCCAAGTAATTATTAACTGCAATGATTGGACTTGAAGAATAAAAACGATCATGTCATGTTTCCCAACATTTCTGAACCACATACTTTATTACTTGGCGTGAAACTGCTGATACTATCGGTAAGTAAGAATGGCCATTTTAAAATAGGTTTAATACACAGAGCAGGGAAGATCAGCTGATCCTTTGTCTTAAAAGCACAGAGTGGAGTTTTGTTTCCTTTGATGGAGAAACACACACACACACACACACATGCACAAACAAAATTAGATTTAGCTTCTTTAAAAGAGACAGGAAGCCAGTGAATGCCAGGTACACAGCGAAGCCGTCTTCCTGGCAGCAACAATGTTAAGTGAGGCCCATGTTCAGGAGATGATGACTGGCAAAGACTGTGGAGACTTTCCAATGAGGCTGCTCCTCATTTTTGAAGCTTGTAAAGACAGGATTGTGATAAATACAGGCAGGTACAGAACCAGTGAGGGGACGGAGACAGATAAGGCAGGGAGTAGGTGACCCTGTTTACAACTGTCTGTTGGACCACCCACTGGTGTGGGTAATGACGACCCTTGAGCCACTGATGCCGGTGCTCTGCAGAACGTTTCTGACAGCCAGAAGGTTTAATGGGCGACAAACATTTGATGAACATTTGCATTTCATTTCCTGCTCTTTGAGTTTCAAAGTAATATATTTTATACTATATTATAATAACATTATGGGGCCAGAGTGGTGCAATGGTAGGACCCCTGCCCGCATCCCAGGTTAGGGTTCCATCAAGAAGTAACTATAAATAAATTATTATAGTATAAACAATAAGGAAAAAATAAATAAATTAAAAAATAAATTAAAAAATCCCTGCCCGCATCCCAGGTTAGGGTTCCATCAAGAAGTAACTATAAATAAATTATTATAGTATAAACAATAAGGAAAAAATAAATAAATTAAAAAATAAATTAAAAAATATTAATAAGAAAATGTCTCATTGGTTATTGAGTACTATTTGTATTTGATCTATATTTTAAAAATATAATTTGCAGTAGTAAAGTTACACTATCGTTAGAAATACATTAAATAACTAAGAATTACCATTTACTATTTATATATGCAAACTGTGTTCACCTTCCATTTATTAGGTGTATAGTATGTATATATTGTTTAAACATATTAATTATACCACATCGTAATGGCCCTCAGTATTACATCATCAGTGTAACATTAGTAGAATAAAAGCACTTCCTGGCTAGCTCCTTAGCACCCTAATAACAACAAGGTTTTTCCTCTGCCTTTTTTTCCAGCTTGCATTGATCTGCTCTTTGACTTTTATTCTACTTGTGTTTCCAGCTTCTTAACCTGTAGATCTGCTTATTGGACCTGACAGGAAAACATGAGGCTAAAGACAGACCGGCCTAATGCAGATGATCATGTTTACTATGCAAAAGCTTTGTGTGTGTGTATGGGTGAGCAAGAGGGAGAGAGAGTCAGAGGAGTGGGAATAACAGTAACCAATCAATACGTTTATAAAGGGTCGTTCTGTGCGGCTGAATTGATTTTGATTCGTCAGACTTCCTGCTGCACAGAAAGGCAGTGTGATTTTTCTCAGAAAAAGCTCCGCCGGCCTTTTAACATTCTCCTGACTGCATTGAAAAAAGCCAGGGAGTCTGACTGCAAAGTTCTCACTTGAGAGATTGTGTCTGTAATGCGAGGCAGCTTATGTCTAACACACTGTACATTGTCAAGTCCAACCTCTCTTTTTATACTGTAGTTCATTCAAAGAATCTTTTTTAGGAGTCCATCTTAACAGATATTTATTTTATAACTTAACCATCTTTCCTGTACTTTCTGTTACTTCCTGATGCCCTTACTTTCCAACTCTTTTTTATTGCACATTCTCAGCCATAGACAATAGAGTCAGCTTCTGATTAAAATTGTGCGTAAGTCCAACAACAACAACTCTGTCCAACCATCCATCTATCCATCCATCCACCTACATACCTATCTACCTGTCTACCTATAAACATACTTAGAACCAGTCTAAAGATTCATTATCAACTGTATGAGAGATACAAGAACATATATATATATATATATATGTATATATATATATATATATATTACAACAGGCAGAAATAATCAATCAATAATCAAACCATGAATATATGTTATTCATCTAACGTTATGTCAAAGCTGGAGTGATCTGTTCAGTCACTGTTATACAGCAGAACCACAGACCTCCTCAAGACAAAAACCCAACTCCCACAGAGGAACTCAAAGTTCTTTAAGAACCTTCTAACTTTCCAAACTTAACAGAAATAAATATTCATTCTGTATTTAAAATAAGGTTGTTTTATAAAAATATTAATCAAAAGTAAATTAATAGGCCAAGAATTTTCTTTTTGTAAGTTTCTACAATTCTACCAAAAGATTTTGTTTTCTTAGTGAAACATTAAAAATGTGGTCCCACTTGACTCGCATTCCACTGTAACAATTTGTCCTCGAAAAGTGCTTCACAGAGATTGCTACTTTTCGAAGCCCCTGGAGGTTTCATGAAAGTTCTCTCCTTCAAATTGTTCCCTTTCACCACTGTGTGTTTTTATGACTTCATGGTGCAAATGAAGGGGAACTCTAGGAGGGGGATAACTGAAGTCACGCTGCCGTTATCAATGCCATCTGCATCACAAAACAAACAACAGACGTAAGAACTAGATTTGAACTTTCCTCTTCTCTGCGGGCCAGTGCTGGGTCTGATATTTGAGACCCCTCCCCACCCCGGTACATCACCCAGACCTCCCCTTCCCAGATACTCAGCTTCTTGCTCTGCCACTAATGTTCCTATGAGGAAACTGGGCAGAAGACAGAGCAGGAGAGAGAAGGCACAGATTCTCACTCTTCTCTTTAAAGAATCTTAGGAAATATCTCTTTCCTTTTTTTCACACGGTCATCAGCCGTCCACCAGATGTCTCCGCTCACGATGGTCCGACCTCTGACCTCCTCCACTGGACTCCTCCTTCTGATCCTGATTGGAAATGCTGCAGCAGGTAAGAGCTGGTTCTGGTCTGACCCTGGGAGGGCAGGGTAGAAAGGTGGACAGTCCCAGGTCAGGAAGTAGGGGTCAGAGGTCACACAGCTGTGGATGAGTCTATGGACCAGTGTATTGAAGTATATTTTTGAACAGTGCGATCAAAGTGTAGCGTCAGAGGTGATATTTCTGAACTCTTCAAAGTGTGTATGTGTGTGTGTAGAGGATACCGAACACAGTTACAATTTTTTTGAGTTTTTTTTTGCCAACACATCTGTGAGTAATTTGACCTCAGCTCCACTGACACCAGATCTAATATTCTTTCAGCATAGCATCGCTCACTGTTTATTAAATAGATTTATCCGCCAGATTCACAGCTTAGCTTTGTTTACCAGCTTCAACACAGTCCAGTGGGAACTGGACAGAAATGTGTAGTGAGTGTCCAGAGCTGTGAGCGATGGCCTGTAGAGTGATTTACTCTGACTTCACTCTCCAAGAATGGCAGCGCTCAGGAAGAACACACACTCTTGCTTGTGATTGAGTAACAGCTTAAACACATCAGGTTCAGGAGATTTGAGAAAACAAAGTTCTTGTTTATGGCACAGTATGTCTGTCACAAATCGTACAGTTACTATCAGGACATGTCCAAAAAACATAAATGTGGAGTAAAATAGTCATGGCTAATATATATTTATACAGTATATATACACAACCAATCCAGGTGTAGTTTCACCTCGACATGTTGATGACGATGACCTCCAGTCTGACCTCAGACGTGTCACATGACGTTACTGTGACGTGTCCTGTTTTTATGAAGGTGTTGAGTTGGCGACGCTGATGCAGAGGGACACGTGGGACAGGTGGACACGGGTGAGACTGATCAAACACAGGTGAAGGAAGGCAGACAGCTTCAGGGAGAAGAAAAAAATAGTATTTTTAGATGAACCAACAGAAACTGAAGATGTCTGATAATAACTATCATCATCGAGACATAAAGTTAAATAAACTTATTCCCACAAACACATTGTCCAGGGTCCATTTGTAAAAAAAAGGTAATTTAGTGAAAACACATTTAAGCAGTTATCTAAAGTAACAGAATGGGATTTTCCAAAAATAATAATTCTGTTATTTGTTATTCTGGTATTCTGTTATTAAAGTAAACATTTTGTGTTGTTCTTATTATTCTGAACATCCTTGTGGCGTGATTGAATGGGTCACCACCACACTGTTCCCATTATAATTTTTTTAAGACTTAGCCTCCATGTTCCCGTGCCAAAGTATGATAAACATTGTATTTTATAGCACAGCTGTGACCTGAACTAACTCTGTCCTGCAGAAGTCAATGGAGCGCTGCCCATATAGTACTGTACCTGAGGAAATGCACTCAAATTTAAAATACACTCACGGTGTTCGGCCGAATGATCAAGCCGTGATATTTTTGTTTTCAGTTGAGTTTTTTAAAGCAGACTGAAACAGACTCACAACAGAAGCACTGGCTGACTTCAGAGGGAAGGACAGCTGCTAGTCACTGGTTTTATGTGGATATAAAAACCATTATGACATTATTTCTGGCTGAAGATTTTTGCCGTTAGCTGAAAACAAACAAAACAAATGTCTCGCAGTTAGTCCTACAGTTTACAAAGAAAAATAAGTTGACTGAAGCTAGAAGAATGAAAAAAAAAACACTCGGCCAACTATTATAGCAAAATAGTTATCTTACTGTAGATATAAACACAAATGCTAACATTGATGCAGAGAAATAAAAGTGGTGAAAATAAAGTGATGTCGCTTAAAAATAGTCAAGTAAATCAAATGAAACACAGAAAAGGATCAGTAAAAATATTTCTGTACAATGTTTAACTAAATACTAGCTAAAAACAAATTTATATTAAAAAATGTAATTCAATTATGTTTGAAAACTTTAACAAAAAAGGTTAACAAAACTATTGACCCCTCATCCCATACTGTAAAAGAACAGGTGGCTAACAACTATAGCTTAGCATCGGTAAAGATAGGGTTGGTCCAAACTTTAAAATAAATATTCTAGACCCTGTGTTTTGCAGAGTTGCGATCCTTCATATTTGAAGCAGCGGAAGCTCTGCCAGGTCTTTATGTTTTTGAGCGCCCCCTGCTGACCTCCACCTTTGTCTTACGTCTGCATCCTGCATGCAGCGATGCCTGGCTCCCCTCCAGCCCAAGTAATGGAGCTTGTAAAAATGTTTCCGTGGGATATCGCCGCAAAATCAGGGCGGTCTGATGCTGAGGCAGGGCTGCACGTGTGAGGACAATGTGCAGAGGCAGATATGAGGAGCCTTTCTGGCTCATTCTGCTGTTTGTTGCTCAAGAAACAATTGGGCCCATGGATGGACTTTGTAACCGGGTCTGATTCCACTCACAGAGGTAACATTTATAAAGTGAAAATAGGGAATACTGCTGTACATCATGTGTGAACATTGTGAAATTAGGTGTGCTGAGTTAAACCAGGCCCGGTCTGTGTTTACTGTGCAGCAGAAAGCATGCCAGGTGTTTCTGTCTGCAGAATCAGATTTCCAGACGCTTGCCCATGTGAAACTCTGCTTTCCAAAAAGGGAAACAGCCTGGAGGGAAGTAACAAACAGCTGTGAGGGTGAAGGAAAGGCTACAGACACAAATGTAAAGCTTGAATTATTTTTTACTGTTTTTGAACAATGATCCAAACTGATCAGATGTATTAGTTAAGGATAGTCTGATATATTTATTTTTTGCCGATATCCGATATGCTGATATTGTCCAAACACTTATTTTCCGATACCAATATCAACCGATACTAATATAACAGGAAGTGGTGGCCCGGTGGTTAGGGAACTTACATGCCGCTTGCTCACTAAGGTGATTGGTTAAAGCAGTGTTGCTCAGTTATTTTCTGCCATGCCCCCTCTAGGGAACAGACGTTTTTTACCCCCCCCCCCAAATATTTATTTATTTATCTGAGTTGCTGGCACCAGGATTCTGTATGCAATCCCCTGATTATTAAAATAGATTAATAAAAAGAGTTGCAATGCTGCCATCCAGTGGCTTTAACTTTCATATACAGCAGTTTTCCCCCAAAACGGGGCACATATCATTTGGCAAAAACCAGGCATTGCTTTATCAGGTTTTCATTATCGGAGGAAAAACCGATAATGATATTATCATTATCGGTTATTAATGATTATTTAAGTCCAAAAAAAGGTTGAGTCAGGATCAAACAGTGTTTCGTACACGTTTTCAAGTTATTTGAACTAGAAACTACTACTAAACGACCTCGGTCTGCGGACCAACAACACTTACAACAACACCCTCAGATCAATTATGTTCAGTAGCAACAACAAGATGCAGTGTCGGAGTAATAACACTGCTGTCAGCCTCTAGTTAACAAATAAGACGTTTACACCATCGTGAAGTTCAAACAACACTGCTGATCTCAGTTTGGATCTCGGTCTCTCAGGAGCCGATCATAAAGCAGAGGCCGAGCTCAGACCTCGGCTGAAACGAGTCTCTTTCAAAGGAAAGACGTAATGGGAAACATGAGTGAGTCTGCAGCTGCTCCTCCTTCACTGCTGGAGGAAGTCAGACTCCACAACACCGAGGAGGGTCACTGTGGCGCTCTAATGAGAACGATATCACAGCCGCCCTGAGATGAGAAGCCCAAAGAATGGTGATAAAGAAAAGAGGAGAAAACGCTGCAGAGCAGATGTGGAGCGTCGCCGTGTTTAATCACAGCAGTGATTTCAGGCACGACTACAGCCATTGTTATTATTCTTTAGAAACGTTGAAGCACATTTTAATACTTTTTTATTGGGTCACATGGCACAGAAAATGATTTAGGAGATTTTAATCAAATCTTGTTCTTTCAACTGTCAAAGAAGTCTGTGCAGAAAAGTTTTGACTCAGACCACCTAGTCCAACCATCAAGACCCTCTTAAAGACCTCTTAAATGAGCCTCAGCCTCTCAAGACCCTTCACTGTTTTTTGATACAGATCCTGACCACTGCAGACCAGACGACACACCAATAATGCTGCAGATTTAGTGACAGGCCGACCCGCTCATCTAACCATCACAGTTTGGATCACGTCAAATCTGTTTAATTTCTTACCATCTCTAATTTTCATGCTTGTGACGCCTCGGCTCTGAAGACAAAATTTTCACTTGGCGCGGTGATATGTCCCGCCCACGGACAGGTGCCATGATAAAGAGATAATCATTGTTATTCACTTCACCTGTCAGTGGGTTTAATGGTATGGCTGATCATGCATTCAAAAATACCCTGTAAAAGTTTTATATGACAGCCTCTTGGTGAAAACGTGTGATTTCTACTGTTTTCGAATCAGATCGAATGCTTCATTCTCAGCTATGACACATTTATTTATGGATTGTGTTTTTCAGGTCCTGAGCCTGACTTGCGGCCCCGGGCGGTGCGTTCAAGTGTGTGTCAAGAGCACACAAATCTTCACAACCGGCTGGATGTGGTGGAGAAGGTTAGGGTTAAAAAAATACCTCACCCTACACTCTTAGTTGGTGTTTCTCTAAAGCCTATGTTGTCGAAATGGAGTTTTATTCTCAGTTTTTACCTGGGAATGAGAGGGAAACACGGCCATGACTGTTCCAAACTGTCTTCAATCTGAGCAGTTGGTTGAATATTTTAAATTGCTTCTGTAACAAAGACAGATAACTGATGCCAAACCTGAGTCAGAAATGACTGGCTAAAAATCTAGCAAAAATATTAAAATACAAAACATATTTTGCGACCAAAGTTTCTGTCGTTGTCTCCTGCAGAATGTGGAGAACACTGTTAAAACATTGGAGGTTGAGCTGGCTGCTCTTCTGGAAGCCGTAGAAGCTCCAAAGTGGCGCCCTCTATTGGAAAATGCTGGGAAGAGAGAAGTGGACATCCTGGATGAACCACAGGAGAGGGCCCAGAACTGAAGTGATCAATACTCCGTAGATAAAGGGACTCATCAGGGTGTGTGACTTGGACGGTGGATATTTTGTTTTTATTTCTGTGATTCACAAGCTGCAAGAAAAATGCATTTCTGTATCAAAATAATGTTTTTATGGAACAAAGAATACATTTCTGTCTAAAGCTGTGTTTTTTATATTACACTTTTATAAAGGCCAATTGCACAATAAGTGAATTATTTGTCATTATGACACAACCAAATGTGACCTTTGCTTTTAACCCATCACCAAAGTCAGCAGGGGGCAGTGTGAGCGGACGGTGCCATGCTAACTTGGCAGCTGGTGGACTCGAACCTGAAACCTTCCCAAGTCTGCTTCCTCAAACCAAGCCAACACTGCCCAATAATATCTAATTTACTGTAGCTCATGGTTGCCTCCTGCTGTTCACCGATGCACCATGCATGTCTTTGAAGCTTCCAGGTAACTAGGTAGTTTTATTTTCTTTAAAGAAGGTCACAGTTGGGCAACTGGACTGGCTAAGGGTTCTTGATGGTTCTACTCTTTTTGAAGAGGCCTCTTCAGAACAGGACTGAAGAACTCTCCTGGATGAAAGGTTTGGAGAGTCCAGACTTCAAGCCCTGAGACAGTGGTGCACTACTAAACTACAGTCTGAGTGAAACAACTCCCACACACACGCCCATATAAAATTACTGGAAGGATTTTTATTCCTTTTACAAAGCGGTTGAAGCAGCATGTTTTAAACATACAGAACATTTTCAGTTGGTACAGGGACAAGGCTTTTCACAGGATTCCCTGTAAAATTTCAAATCCTACAGCACAGCAACGTTATGCAACTATAGGATCACAAGGCAGGAGAGAGTGAAATGAATCACACGGGTCTCCGATGAGTTTCTCTCGGCAGAGTTTCAAGCCGTGTCTACAGAGGCTCCATATCTACACGATGGTCTGGCGTGAGAGCGTCCATCAGAGGAGACATGCTGACGCTGGCCAAACACTAGCACAAACGCCTTTTGTTAATTAACACCTAACAGCATTCAGAACATGAACACATTAAAACAGGAAGGTTTGCAGGCATAGTCCAAACAGTACTGATCATTGATATCAAAGAACCAAAATGATAGATTATCTATGTACAGATGATCTTACGGCACCGTTCCAAACCTAAGTCTGATGGTGTGTGTGGTCTTAGAAATAAATGAGGCGTCCTTAGACACATTCATTGTTCTTTGAAAGCAGCAAAAAAAAGCCCCGACAAGTGGTTCAATTTTTTTTAAATGTTCTGCCTGCGCTGCACAGAACATATTGCGACTGAGCTTCACACACACCAGCCTGGACGACTCACACAGCCGGGGTAGGAGTCAGTACGGGCGACCTAAAGACTAATTCAGGAAGCCATATCTTAAAATATCATGCCACCCGTGTATCACTGGGAATATATGCTTTTGTACACTTTTAATATTACACGACTCACTGTCCAGAAACAGGGAGTAATCCTCACTGATATACAGTACCGACTTGCACTGTCGAGTATCGAGGTATACTTTCCAGAAGCTTCCGCATGCATGATTAACCAGTAAGGCTCAAGCTCAGAGGATTTGGCAAAAAACAGGCGTATACTATCAAGGTACATGCAAAAGCTGGACAGTGTTAAACTGATCATACTGTATAGTTTGGCAAACTTGGAAGATGCCACTTTAACAGAATATACGATAATCCTATCATGATGAATGATGGTCACAGAAACAGAGAGGCATTCTGGGAATTGGTGCTCTGCTCAGATGAGAAGATTCTTACCACCAGTGACATGACAAGTTCAACAGGTGTGTACTGTGGAGGTACCAGCCCAGAGACTAATGTTCTGTTTCTCACCTATTATTGGGCACATCATTATTGGGTTGCAACAAGTAACTGTGTAGTACTGCAGTAGGCCAAAAACTGGGAAAGAATTGTGTTCTTCTTAAAAAAAATTCATTATATCTTTGTCAAGCTTTGAGCTGTTTGGGTTTTTTTCATCATTTAATTTTTTATTTTCTTTTTACGTCTGAAGCAAAACATCAAATTTTCAACCAAATCTGAATAAAAGCCAGTTAAATCCAGTTTCATCCAGCTCCATCTTTTTTGTTTTTTTAAACCGAAAAAAAAAACCAACAAAAAAACAACAACCTAAAACTGAAAACCTTTGTATTGTATTGTATGGAGAGCAATATATTGAGATTTTAAAAATAAAGATGTGTTTTTGTGTTGGAACATTTTGACTTATTTCTTGCAGTAGTTTGGAGTCCAGGTTTGACTGGAGCATCAAGTCAGACCTGGACTCTACTGCAAGTGAGGTGACAAATTTGGTACTACTTTGGTTACTTTATTTTATTTTCTGACATCCTTTTTGTCAGAATATCACCTCTCAGCTGCAGCTCCACATCGTGGCAGTGGTGGTATCAATCTTTTCACTTTTTTGTCAAGATAAACAAAAAAAGAACACACTTCACCTAAAGGATACGCTTTTTACATAAGCACAATATGATTGTATAAATGATTCGTTTTTTTCACTGGCTGAAGGAATCCTGACTTTATGACATACATTCACACACTGGAAGGTCCTTAGAAATGGTTATGCAAATGGTAGAAAAGCTTTGGCATATTCTGCCTACAAGTTGTGCCTGCACACTTGGAAAACAAAAAACAAAAACAAAAGGAGGAGTGGAGTGAAGCGGTGCACAGCTTCACGCGGCTCTTCCTCTGGGTTACATGTTCAGTTTGCAGTCCCACATAAAACTGTGGTGAGTTTATTTACCTACACTCTATGCTATATACATGGTGTTATTCTTATTAGGGATTTTGGGGGGTGGGGGAGAAGGGGGTCATGGTGGACTTTTGCTACTTGTTCCCAGGTATTCAGACTGAGACCGATGGTGCCACCTTCACTGTCACACGATCTTATCAACTGTTCTGTTTTATGTCTATAGTATTAACAGGACGCAGCTACACATTGATGTGAAGCGCCAAAAAATAAACTTCACTCTGAGACTTTTTGTTCTTCAGAAAACAAAAAGGAGTGATGATGTTTTTAAGGAGTGCTCTCTAATTCACCATGAAATGATGTGACTGGGGATTATCTCCACTCATTTCACACAGCAGAGTCTGACGTTCCTACAGGGGGCTAAACTTCTGTGTTCCATTATAACTACAGAAATAGTGATGAGCAGATCCTTTTATAGTGATTTTTACAAAATCCCAGTAAAATGGAACTCTCAGGGTAACCGTACGTGGGATTAAAAAAACAAACAAAGAACTATGAAATGATAATCTCCTACGTTAATTTAGTAGACAACTGAGGACGTGCCCATCTGCTGCTATGCTGGCCCACACCAGCAGTTTCCAAATTTGTTTGCAAAATGCAACATTGTATTAGTCACATTTTCCACTGAAGAAATGATGATTGGAATTGTTTTTTTCTTTTTTTCCTATTTTCTTTCTTTCCAACTTTCTGACACTCTGAACCAAGTACAACAATATTTTTTCAACCACATCCAGGGCATATATCACAACTTCAGTTCATACTATACCAGGGAAGGGGAGCTACATGCTCTGCAAATGACAACACTAAATCCAAAAATACTGCTCTCCCTTCAAAATAAAACAATAAAAAAGGAAAGAAAAAAATCAAATAAGCATTCTTACCCATAATGCATCCACTGCTACACAGGTAATAGCTAACACCAATTATGTATCATTGCCAGGCACCACTTTAACCAACCATAAACAAGCCACAATGTTTTGGCAAACTCAACTGAATTGGTATTTTTAAAATGCCTTTCAAAAGCTGGAGGAAAAAAAATAGAGGAAAACAGTTTTCCTGAACCAGTCAACATGTTACATGTTACATGTTACATGTTACAGGATAATTGTGATGAATAATTCAGTCCTTCTCATCATATTTTGAAAGGGGAGGCGTGGCCATTGAACCACCCAGCCTGCAGGAAGCCTGCACCGCTCTTGCTCCCAGTGTCATCATGCTCACAAACAACACCTACTCAGAAGAGAAACCTTATTTATCATGCTGTACTATAACGTTGCATAGAAGTTAGAGTTTACCCTGGAGGGAGGGGTGAATACACTAGGTGGGGGCTCTCAGGAATTCTGCTCCATTCATGCCTTATTGGAAGGATGCTACAAAACATAAGGATGAAGGAAATGCCGGGAGCCACGTCAGGTCCTGCTGTGCATTTCCTCCACGCTGAGCTACAATAGAAGGAGAAAGGTGAGACTGTAACTACTGCTATGGCACTAACACTGCAGTGGCCAGAGAGACCCGCAATGGTCACTGTGAGGAGTTGTGGCGCTAGCAGCTGCTGGGGGACGAACACACCGAGCCGCACATGCTCAGTTTGGAGGAGGACTCTGGTTCGGCTTCAGTTCCCGCTTCAGCTTCTGGCTCAGCTGCATCGTCATCCGTGGCCCCGGCTTCGGCTTCTCCATCCCCGTCTCCACTGGCGTCATCGGCCCCCGCCTCCGTTTGTCCCTCTTCCTGACGCTTTTTTAACCTGAGTCCGCAAATCACAAAAAAACAAATTTACATATTCAAGCTTTACAACAGCTGGACTGCAGATATAAAACAACTAGAACTTTGTCTTCCCTCCAGGGGTCACTAACCCAACTCCTGCCTCCTCTACTGTAACAACCATCACTACGTCCTCCATCACTACATTCATAAATCATGTCTGGGCTCTTCCTCCCTCCCTCCTGCCTGGCAGCTCTGACTCCTGCATCCTTTGTTGGATACAGTATATTTTTCACATGTCCAAACCACCGCAACCTCGGCTCTCAAACTAAAACTGAAAAAACAAAACAAACAAACAAAAAAAACAAAAAAAAAAAAACAAGAACAGCAATCATAACATGGCAAACCGTCTGTTAGAAGAGAGATATTCATCCCTACAAACAATCTGAAGTGACTGTTTACTTTAGTGTTACATCTAGGTTTCTTATTTAATTTTCTGTATATCTACATCCACTTCCTTCCCTAAGAATCTGTAGCGTATGGTTTTGACAGTATCTCTGCTCTGCATAATTCCATGTATTTCACCACTTCAATTATAAATAGTGCACACCCGTTAATTAGAGAACTGTGATATAATAAGACTTTGATTCCAGACTCCAGCAATGCTGCGGCAGAGGCAGGAAAGGGTTAATAATGAATGAGGAAATGATATAACTGATATTTCCTCATTTAAAATAGAGCAGCGACAGAGCGATGCCTATGAATTATGGCTGTTATATCTTGACATGTCAGCCGTGAAAAAAAAGAAAGTGTTTTCAGTGTGTACTAATTGAAGTAGAAATGTTCATCATTTTGAGTTGAGCTTTCTGTATTTTCTGAACCATAGGTTGCACTTTTTTTTAATCCTTTGGTTTGAAAAAAATCTGCGACTTATACCCAGCTGCGACTTATTGCGATATATTAAAATATACAAGTTCACGTCTGTTATTTTCACACTGAATATTAAAATAAGTTCACGTCTGTTATTTTCACACTGACAGCCAGTAGAGGGCACTCTAGACTCCTGTACCAGTATCTGCTACTCTTGTACTACTGAAAATTTACATGTTCGTTTTTTTTTCACACTGACAGCCACTAGAGGGCTCTGGTGCAACTTATCCTCCAGAGTGACTTACACATGTTATTTTCTTCTTCATTATGCATTTCTTGGCTAGTGCGACTTATAGTCCGGAGAATACGTGGGTTTTTTTGTTGTTGTACTTTTTCATTTTTATTCCAGCAAGTTTTGACACCTCTTAACAGTTCTTGAAGTCTTTTTATTATATTATTTATCTTACAACAGGCTGTGGCAGTTACAGCAGGAAGACGTCCAAAAACATGAAGGGTTGAAGTAACTGTTCACTCCAAACTGACCAGAGAATTGCATGTGAGTGGTTGTTCGGTAAGTCTGGTGGTCAGACGATGAAAATGCTGACTACATTTGATTTTATTTGGAGGTAAATTAGACAAAGTTTCTCAGAGATTTCAGCTGATGTTCCTTGTATTCTCACCTCTCCCGGTTGAAGATCATGAACTCTTGCTGGACCACTTCAAGGCACTCCTGTAAGTAGTCGTTCTCCTGAATGCAACAGATCAAACACCATCGTTAACATCACGTCCCTGATTTTACGACACACTATAAAAACACACGTAAAGATTTAGGAGTTAAATAAAAGGTACAGCCTCACGCTCTTGGTTTTTTCTCTTCGTTTTTGTCTGTTGCTCTTTGCAAAACAAGTCGCCGATTGTTTGCCAGACCTCCTCAAATTGGACGTTTGGCCCGAGACAAAAATAGAATCTCATATTTCCAAAAGCACTTGAGGCCATGACAACAGCACTGAAGGCTTCATAATTTAATCATCTGTGTAATAACGCAATGCGAGCAGAGAGCAAAGAGCAGACAGAGCATGTAGACACGGGCACACACACACACACACACACACACACACACACACACAGTTTTCAGAACACTGTAAATGTAAGAGGTATACAATCCTCAACTTACATCTCTCCCCAAAACACACACACACACACACACACACACACACACACAGACTTGCTGATAACGCTGATGTCTGATGGGAACAGACTATTTCTCATAAATACAGAGAAGGATTGTCCTGTCAGTAGTAAATTATTTATTAATCATCACAAAACAAAGCAGAGGAGACAAAGAGACTCCGTTTCTGTGCCTGTGGACACACACACACACACACACACACCAGGATGGCCCATCTTCTCATCTGTGTTAAAATACAAATAACAGAACTCACTTACACTTTGACGTGTATTTTAGCAGCCTTTACGGCATTGGCACGATATTTATTTTGATTATTTATGACCTGGAGCCTGAGGTTCTGCCTTCTAAGATGATACCAGTAAGTACCAGTGAGTCATTACACCGACTTTAGGGAGATGAACACACCAGCATGTTGACGGCACATGTTAAACTCAACCCTCTAATATGTGGATAGAATGGTTTAGCTTTAAAGGTTAGCTTCAGTTTCAAACTGTGATGACATGATGATGTAACGACACAGAGTCAGCGCCGCCATTAAACACAATGGGATAACGCTTAGTAACTGAGAGACAGTAAATCTCTCACTCGTCCACACAATGGACAAAATCAATGTTTTTAACTCAGGGAGACTCAACTGAATTGAACACACTTGGAGGTTAAACCGATGGCTGCCACTGATCACTCTGACGGTTCTGCTCTGAGAGGGACCTGTTTTGTTGTTTTGTACTTCGCTTCCAGACACAAAGCCTCCGGACACACACACATACAACTGCACCGTGGGTTGCATGTTGCTAGGCTACAGAGTGTGTGGCATTCTTGGTCTGTCATGTGTACGAATTTCAGATTAGTCACCAAATGGGATTCTCTCTCTGTTTCACTCAGTATATTTAAATGAACTCAGACTGGGCCACTCTGGGGTTACATCTGGGCCAAATGAGGCCCACAAGCCTCAATTTTAGCCACCTGAGCTAGCAATTTATAAATCTACACAAACTAACTTGGCTTCAAATTACTTTACATAACAGTAATTGGCAGGAAATAAATTTAAAAAAAATCATGAAATACTGTCATGAAGTACTATTCAATAGTGTGACTGAACTTGACAAAATTAAAAAACTAAAAATGGAAATGATTTTCTGGTGAAGTTAGCCAATTCAAGTGCTCGGGGTATTTACGGGACACTTGCAGCTCATTTGCTGGAGCAGGAAGTCTCTCAGACAGAGTGTTGTTCATTCTCAGCTGGGAAGGGCTGAGGAAAAGCAGATGCTGGGATTTGGCTCAGCACCAGTCTAAAAATACGCTGTTTTGATGGGAACTGACAGACGGGGGTAAACCTGAGTTGCATTGTTATCCTGAAGTGTGTTATATCTGAGTAATCCTCCTGTGCTGCAGATAATGATGAACTCAGAGGCGGGTGTTTGTGTGAATGCGTGTGTGTGTACATGATTGTAATTTGCTTTCAGCACTTATATAATAATAAAAAAAAAATTAAAAGCTGAAATTGTTGGCAGAGGAAAACAAACTTTAAATAAACAAGATATCTTGTTGAAAAGTAGACGGAGTAGACACTTCCATCATCAGAGTGAAAAAAAGAAGTAATTCAGCAACATGTTAACTTTTGTTGTTTTCTTTGCAGCTGGTCCAATGTGATAATTTGAATACAATATTATATATAAAAAAATCTTTTTTCTGTGGAGTTTAAAAGATGGTGCAGATTTGATCGAGCTGACCTTAGAGTTTAGGAAAAAAGTTTTTGGAAAAGGATGATAATCCAGGTGGTATAATGTCTACTGCATACTACCGTGGTGACAGTCTGTTGCAGTGTACATATTCTCTCTCTACCCACCTTTCTGATAAGTCCTAATCTGATCAGGACTGATCAGAATCACAGTTATTAGTGATTATTCAAGATAATTAAACATTAATCATGTTTCTGTACATTGCTGGAACAGAAAGACAAACAACAGCAATACTAAAAAAAAAACAAACAAAAAAAAATCCCGCCAAGTCATCTTTAGTGACCTGCAGGAGCTTTAAAAGCATTTAATAAGGTCCATGCAGCAGAGTTTCTTAACCTGATAAATAAAAAGTTGTTTTTCTTACACAGCAAGGGGAGCTGTATTGCTGACGTGACCCCGGTGAAAATGAGTTTGACACCCTGTCTCAGTGGATAACAACCTAAGTCAGAATATGAATAGATGTGTGAACATCAGTTCAACACTCCTGAATATCAGCACTCTGCTTTTTCCTTTCATAAACCCTTCACCAAGAAGCCAGTCTAGAAAGAGGCGGGGAACACTCAACAATGTCAAATACTTGGTGGCGCTGTTTTACATTCAGCACCTTTCAATTAGACCTCAGCTTGGTTCTAATATCTAAACTATTCTGGTGTGAGGTGATGTAACAGACAGTCGAGCTGAGTTCACTCACAGACTGTGAATCCTTGCTGTTGTCTCGCGAGCGGTTCTTGGCCAACCTCTTCTTCTTCTTGTGCAGGGGACGAGACTCCAGGATCATTTCCTCTAGCTCAAAGGTGGGGTCGCAGTGGAGGCGACCTTTCTGTTGGGGGATGATAATAAGAGCAGATACTCATAAATAAGGCAGCGTGTACACAGAGCAGTCACAAATGTAATGAGGATAATTAAAGCAATAGAGCAAACATACTGCACACTCACTCTCTATCACTAACACACACACACACACACACACACACACACTGTGGGCTTGTGTACAGATCATAGTAAGAGACCATTAAGAAGCTGCATTCCATTTTCTTTGCATTATTCAGTTGCTACACTACACTCTAATTACGACAGAAGAAAGTGCCTGTGCGAGTGTTTATAGTGCAAGTATACAATATGCATGTGTGTGTTTGTGAGGCTGTGTCGACAGTCGTTATTCTCTCTAAACACAGTTCATCACAAGCTTCGAGTGGACCGCCGTATTGTTCTGCACCAGTTCAGACGGACGGTCGTTCACCTCCCTGACCCCTAACCTCCACCTGGTTGGTCTGGACACCCAGATAGTGCATGATGTCATTCATTATTAAGAAAAGCTATAAATAATCCATAAAAGGTTATAACATAGAGAATAACAGGGTTTGTTAGCACAATTAGCATAACAAAGCTAAGTTGGGCTTAATATGTTTTACTAACTATAATGTGGTCAATATGATGTTCACCTGACTTTGGAGACACAATAGTCAATGATGGTGAAGGTGAAGGTTATTACAAAAGTACTTTGCAGTATTTAAAGTATTGTGTATAATAGATGTTTTATTTAAGTCTTTTCAGATGGAGGTTTTAGAGATGTAGTAGTGAAAATGAAAGATTTTTTTTGGGCTGCTCAAGGACTTCAATTTCACAATTCAAGGGTTTCCCTTCTAAAACTCCAGAGTAAAAAGACATTGTGTCTGACTGGACCACTGAACCGTGTCCATGGACAAACTGAGAGAGAAGCTGTTTATGTTGATGTGAGGAGATAGGAAGAAAACAGCAACAAACAAATGTCAAAAGTCTCTCTGAACATCTCTGCGTGTGTGCTGATGTGTGTTCTGGTGAAGATGTGAACTGACATTGGGGACAAATCCAGCCTCCATCTTCTTTTCATTAACAGCATCCCAGTTGATGTCAGCGAGGTAGGGAGATGTCTGCATGTCAGACAGACTGGAGAAACGGTGCTCTGGGTTCACCGTCAGCAGCTAGAACACACACACACACACACACACACACACACACACACACACACAGACACACAGACAGCAACGTCACTTACATCATGTCACCTTGTAAGAAGCGGTTATATCACCTTCGCAGCTCTTGTCATCACTCACAGACTCTTCTCTGTTCAAGGTGGTAAAATAAAGATGAATTGTCATTAAGGCCTGGGCTCTTTTTGCTTTTACTCTGGATTTTAACAGGACTCTGGTTTGGCTTGGAATAGATAACACTGCAAACAATTTCCTTTTTAATTAACAAAACACAAAAAATCTGTTTTTAAAAAAGTGTATAAAACTTAAATAAAACTCAAAATAAAGTCGAATTCGGACAATGTTGTAGAAACAGTACTTACAGTACCCATCTTTGTATTTACTCTTTGTGAACTAGAACTAGAGTTTATTGATAAATAATCATCTCATCAGGTTTGTTGCAGAAATAAGATCGTGCGCGTGGCAGAACTTTTTGTAGGAATGCTATCTATTGTATTTTCATTTTTAGCGACATGCTAACATGCTAACGGACTGGCCCAGGTCTCTCCTGCAGAGCTGGTAAATCTGTCAGACGTTGTAATTGATGAGCAGCAGAGTGGAAGAGACCAACGTTCGGTCCAGAATTCTCTGTTACACACGCACACACATGCTGACACGTTAGACTCTGCCAAAAAAAAAAACCAAAAAACCCAAAACATTGTTTCTCATGTTGTTAGACTCTGCCAAAAAAAACCAAAAAAAAAAAAACCCAAAACATTGTTTCTCATGTGAACAATTCCACTACTGGACCGTGCGTTTATTTGACCGTGTTGTTGACTGTGAACAGAATGTTGGAAAAACAAGGAGGAAGGCAGTTGTGATCTGAGAGTAAAAAAAAGAGAGATTTAGGAACAGAATTACTTCCACGTGACAAAACACAAGCACTCTCAGGTTTCATCACTGAGATTGCCATCTGTCATTTTCTTTTCTCTTGCAGCTAGGGGGCTCAGCTCCTCCACTCTCCCCTCTACCTGCGTCCCCAGCTGCTCTGGCTGCTTCTTTAACTTAACCAATGGGCCACACAGGAGAACTGGGCCACAAAGAAAACACAAGTAGCATTATATTTGCATTTCGTAGATGTGTAAAGAAAAGTTCATTTTTAATAATTATTATCGATGCTTTAGCCGTCGCTATTGAGATTCAGGCTCTGGATAAGCACCGAAACCTATTTTTACAAACTGTACGCTGCGTAACAAATGGTAACCTCAGCTGACTTGGTGATTTTGTTGCTGATCTGGACATCCAAATATAGAGGAAATCTCAAGGAAATCTTTAATTTGATTCTTTTTGTCAAGATTTGTTCAGTGAGCACACCCAGTGAGTGCTCCCCCTGCCTCACCTTCCTCAGCAGAGAAACCAGGTCCTTGGGCCAGGCTGGACTGTACTGCACACTGACTGTGCTGAAGAGCTGGATCAAAGACTCCACTGAGTTACTGGAATGGATGTCGTAGGGCCTCTGGCATGGAAGAGTAAAACGGGAGAACACAGGGGAATGCATTCAGGCACTTTTTAAGCAATTTGCAACAGTTTCGAATTATATCGTCTTGGCATCATTCTTTACCCATCCACGCAGCACTTCAAAGATTGTCACCCCTAGTGACCACCAGTCGACTTCAAAGGCGTAGCCCGTTCCTCCGTTTACAAAGGAATGGAAAATCTCTGGGGCTGAAAGCAAGAACAGAGAACGTCTGTTGGTACGAAGAAAAACAAACTTTTTTGCATATGAGATAATCATAATGGTGTTTTACAAACAGTCTGAGGAATGTTGTGTAATTACGACACTTTTCTGTATTTACTATTATAAGACCAGGCTCTGGAACTGTGTTACATGCCGTCACAACACACTCAGGATTCCAGTCAGGTGTCTTCTTATAGAATATTCCTGTGAAATATATTACATTTGTACCCATGTAAGGTTTGGTTCCAGCCAGGGCAGTGGCTCGTTCTCCGTCCTTTATTATTGTTGCGATGTTAAAGTCTGTCAAGTGAGCGTGACCTGGGGAGACAAACGGAACGAAACCCGACGTGAACATCTCAATACAGGACCGACAACAAAACATGACCTCTGTAGATGGATCAATGTGTGTGTCTGTGTGTGTGTGTGTTATTGGCATGTATCTGAGGTCGACTCCTCTGACCTTCTTACTATTCTCACCCGTGTCAGCATTTTATGCATATCATGTTTCATGGAGTCTCAGTGCTATTTGTACATAATCCGCACAGTTGGTGATGTTTACAGGAAGCTACAGCAGAAACCACTGGTGTTAACTAGGAGGGAAAATCCATCGAATTAACAAATGCTAATGGCTGGAGGAAAAATAACAAAGTCGAGCAAGTCAGTATGATGCTGAAAACAGAAACATAATTTGAAATAAAAAAAAAGTCATAATAGGTCGTAGGAAAATATTATTTATGTATGGTACGGGATATTTTTCTCAACATTCACACACTTCTTAAAATGGCTTATTTAACTATTTAGATTTATGCCAGACATGACTGTCTGACAATATTGTTCTTTAAAAACAATTCATTAGTAACTTATTAAATAAGGTGAAAATGTGAATCATAATCATAAGTAAAAGATAATTGTACAATCTAACATTTTTAAATGACTCTTCAACAAACTAAGTTTTCCTTACCTCTCTCATCCAGAAGGATGTTGTCTGGCTTGACGTCTCTACAAAAGACAAAGCATGCAGTCAGTTACTGTAACAATACTTGTCACCAAGTGATGATAAACAGAGTTACAGAACAGGTGTGCCGTAGTTTGGCTGAAACTGAAACAGACAGAAGTAGAAAAGTAGGACATTTTCATGGGATCTGTCTCAGACATTATCCCTGAGCTCTTTTTAAAACGACCTTTGACAGGTCAAAGTTGAAAAATGGCACATCAGTCTTGAGGACATGTGGACCTAATTTGTTATCAAGGTTTTTTCCTTGTCCTTGAATAACCATTACAGGATAATATTTCTGAATTCCAGGTTAAGTTCTGTGATCACATCAGACGAGAACAGCAGTGTTAAAAAGGCAAACAGATAAATTCCAATGACAATTCTTCCTATTTACTATACACACTGGTTGGTTGGCCACAACTGTCCTAAAATTGAACGGGGGCCAGGTCAGGAGCACAGAGATGGAGCGTTCGTGTGAATTAAGATAAATTACATGCATAAATGCTAAAATCATTTTTTATGCCATCTATTGCGGAAACGTGTATTGCAGGGAAAAGGCAGAAGTATATAGATAATGTAAATAAATTATATAATTTGGAGAAGTTTAAAAAGCTGAGCCTTAGTTTGCTCTTCCACTCAGTAGAACACTGATCGGGCATGAATGGTGTGTTTGGATGTGAAAGGGTGGAGGAGGTGTCGGTAGAATGATGTATGTGTGAATTACATGTTGGTGCAACATGTTGTGCATGTGTCAGTGGGAGAAGATGAAGAGGGAGAATAACTCTCCTTCCCTGTATTTCCAACATCGCCTGAGAGCATGTGAACACAACCCAAACCAAAGTCCCTGCAGGCTCCTGGTCTCACATACATTTCACACTGCATGCAACTGACACATTAAAACACACGCTTTCAACCATCCACATTCTCACTCTCACACACACACACACACACACACACACACATACTGTACGCTCCAACACTCCTGGAAGACCTCCACAGGCTATTAACAGAGAGTACAACGTTTATTTAATTATGCTGCACATCACACTGGTGTGGAGAATACACGCAATCCACTGAGAGCATCCACTTAACCCAGAGACACATGTGTTCACTGCGGCTCCGCAACACTAGGCTGATGCTAACACCACATGCCAAACCTCTTGGTAGTTGGTGGAGGCTGATGTAGCAGTGGTGGTGGAGGCTGATGTAGCAGTGGTGGTGGAGGCTGATGTAGCAGTGGTGGTGGAGGCTGATGTAGCAGTGGTGGTGGAGGCTGATGTAGCAGTGGGGGTGGAGGCTGATGCAGCAGTGGTGGTGGAGGCTGATGTAGCAGTGGTGGTGGAGGCTGCTCCCCAGGCACAGACTCAGGCAGAACATACATGTTCACAGCAGGAAGCCTGAGAGTGACTGACTTATTTATTTTTTTTAAAGACTAAACATTTCGTTTTGCATCAAGCGTGAAAACATTGCTCGAACACGAAGCTCCATGTTGAATTCCTTTTCAGCACTGCGTGAGCTGACGTAAGGATTTCGGTTCAAGAAATCTGGTATTCTGAGAAGAAAGGAGGAACGGAGGAGAACAAAATAAGAGGAAACTCAGAGGGGAGGACAAGAGAAACGCAGAGAGGAGAGGAGACACTATTCTTTACTCAAAGGACTAATTTTACCTCCTTGGGCATGGCAGCAGCTGACTGTTGCTAGGAGACCAGAGACCCTTCTTCCTTCACTTGGTGCAACAAAATAATTGTATAGGGTTCTCTTTCCAAAGCTTACAGCGGAACTAAACTGTTCAGAGAGGGACAGCCATGAAGCTAGCCAGGGTTTAAATGTCACAAAAATGTCAAAGGCTGAACAGTTGGTGTCAAATAGTGGGTAATCAATGATGGGTAAGTTAAAAACAATTAAAAAAAAAAGGCTTGTCCAGGGACACAGCGGCATGCAGACCAGCAAGGCCAAAACAAAAAGCCAGGACCTTCAGACAAGACAAGAATCAGATCTACTCAAAGTCCCTTATTTGTGTAATAATTGAAAATTATTTACTGATAAAAAATAAAATAATAGCCTACTTTGACTTTAAATATAAATTTGAATAACAATTAAGACCAAAATGGTACATATTAAAATAAAGTTATCATAAAGTTAGAGTTATTTGTGTTCGGATGGATGATAATGACTATAATTTAAAAGTTTTTTGTGATCAAGATCATAGCTAATCATTTTTACTTCTGTGGCTTTTATAACTGTAAACATGTTTTTATTAACCACATTAGCAGTATTAGCATCCAGAGGCACAGGCTGCCATGTTGGACTCTCTCTACTATAACCTAAAGAAGACGTCAAAATGGAATTAAATTATTTTAAAGTACATTAGCTAGTGCAGTGTTTCACTTGTTTTCATTCATTCTAATTTACTACATTAACTGTCAAAAACAATGGGACTGCACAAAAAAAGAAGGAAAACATTCCTTCACAATAAAGCAAAAAAAAAAAAAATTAATTAGTAACTATAACTGTACAGGTATGTTTCATAGTCCAAAGACACGAGACAGCTGGGTTTCAAACCCTCAGGTGTGTAGACACACCAACAAACACACTTCCCCGTCTCTTCTGTTTCCTTTTCTCTTTGTGTTAGAACTGTTAGCCCCAAGGAGGGTTTGAACAGGATTCACACAGTTTTTCAACCATCTGTGGCATTAAATCTGCAGTCTGAGGGGATCCAGCTCTTTCATTTACTGGGCCGCACAGACACTTCCCACTGCACTCGGTGCATCTCCACAAAAGGCCGTGGAAAGTGAACGGACCCCGGACCGAGATGATGGATGACGACAAATACATCAGCACACACAGGAGTTATGTTAAGCTGTGTAGCGTAAACAAGAGACGTCAGTTTGAGCCTCCTTCGAAACTACGACAAACCACATGGTACGACAAACCACATGGTGAAAAATTCCACTTTTTTGTTATTCAATTATTTCGAAAAATGACCCCGTGCGAGCTTCCACTTTTTTGTTATTCAATTATTTCCGTGGTGATAAACAGACCGTGCTCGTACCTTTTATAACGCTTCCCTCAGGAAAAGAAAAGAGAAATTACACTTCCAAGGTAAAAAAACAAACAAACAAAAAATTCACTGACTTTCAGTTTTGTGTTAGGTGTCTGGCCTGAGGAGATAATCAGGGAATTCATATATCACCAATAATAATCACTGCTGGCCACAGGAGCACAATACAGTTGACAAAACATTTTTAATGCCACATTTCATATAACCTGAGATTTCCTATTTTCCCAGTCCTTCCCAGAAGGACTTCGCTGTTTTGATTTAATGGAGGTGAAGTAAAATAAAAATAAAATTCAAAGATATAAAAAGATGATTTCAGGTGAAGATGATTCTGTTTACTTAACTTAAACAGAAAATAAGAAGTTACTATTTATTTATACTGAAATATTAGTGGCTTAACAAGCTGTTTTACAAACAGAATCTTATACTGAAAACATAGGTTTTTACTATAGGATCAAATTTAAGCTAACATTGAACCACTTCAATTCACAAAATCAAACTAACGCAGAGACAGCATCCCAATAATTGCCAGTGTCCAACTAAGAAACTGCTGCTTTATTTTGGAAAAACTGTATGTGGCTCAATGTGTAGTGGTGATGTCAAATGATTTATGCACACTTCCATTTTTTGAATTTCTCTGTTCCCGTCTTGTGTTTATTTTAACATCTGTTCCAATTAAAATGTGTCAAAAGAACATTTCACTCCACCACTCTGTGTATTTGTACGATCTTAAACTGAACTCAAGTGAACAGCCTTGATGTCGGTTTACTGTCGGGTCGACAGCAGTAGCTGCAGCTGGGTGTGTGTTTTTTTTAGTAGAGGGATTATGAGACAGGAGCGTAACCAATCAGCAAAGGCACAGTTCTGGTGTTTAGGGATCAGAGAAGTGCAGTTGACTGCTTGCTAAAAAAGTATTTTCTTTTTAAACCTCAATAATGGCTGAAGGACAGATACAGTGTGTGCCAGTTCTAAATGTTAGTGCACTAAAACGAGCAACAAATATTATCCTTTCTTTTGACCCTTGTGACTGGGCTTTAACCAGTTTCAAACACATATATTGAACTTTTTGAGCTACTTTTTCTACAAAAGTAAATTTGCAAATGCAATGCTGACACATTTCAAGGTTTTAAAATAAAATGGAAGCAAAAAAGGGAGTCTGGGAAGTATGTTCACCTGTGGATGATGTGCTGGCTCTGCAGATAGTCCAGCGCCAGGGTCATCTCACAGAGGTAGAGCTTGACAGCCTCTTCACTGAACTGAACGCTCTGCTGCAGGTGATAGCGCAGGTCTCCTCCCAGCAGGAGGTCCACCACCATGAACATGTCCTCCTCGTCCTGGAAGGAGTACCTGAAAACAGTTCCAGAAGGACACGGTTTGTTTCAGTTCTTGTAGAATGTATAAAAAAAAAAAAAATTATAAAAAAAAGCAAGGGCAAAGACTGAGCACGCACACACAGCACAGGAGCGAAGGGGACGCTGTTATGCTCTTGCATGCAGCGGATGCAGCACAAAAAACATTTGCAAACACATGCACATTTAGAGAAACCAACAGAAGGCTAACAGCGGCTGAAGATAACGTCTGTGTACGAACGCTGGGAAATGCTGCATTCATGTGTCACCCATCTACTGCTCGGCAACATAACAGCTAGCCGTGTGCACGTACACTAATGTATATGGCCTGAATGCATTAACACACTGTGCTCATTGAGTAGCATTCATTAGTACAGCTGCAGGCAGGTAGAAACTGTTCTAGTTGGCTTCCGCTAAGTAGGACATAGGCTAACAGGCCTATTGGAAAAAAAGTGATAGCAGGCTAAATAAATGATCCGCGGGTCCCAATTGGCCCCTTAATCAGAATTTGGACATACCTGAGCTATAGAGATGAACCTGCCAGGAAGTACTCAATATTTAAATATTTGTATAGGTATTCCCACTTCAGTGTTTGTTTCTATCTCTATGCAGTAAAAACGAAAGGATCCATACATCAATACTTCCTCTCTAAAGCTAAAAGATCAATTTTGTTCTGTAAAATATCTTAAAAATCATGAATTTGTTTCAAATAACAGCCTCTAGCCTGGAATCCCAGCTGAGCTTGGAGCCTTGAGAAAGTGGTACATGAGGAGCGTTAGTCAAGTGTCAAATGGGAGCTGGAGTAACAGCCCTTTTCTACTCGGCGTTACTCGTGATTCTCCAGGCGCTCCTGTCCATCAGCCTTACTAATCATGCACGTCAAATTAAAACACAGCCAGTCGTCAATAGATGGAAATTTGTCACTCTCAACCTCAGTTTGTTTCAGACTCGGGCTGCAACATGGAGATGAGAGCGAAGACAGATGAACAACAGAAACGTCTTTTTCTCATCTCAGAAAACAAAGCCAGAAAACAGCTTCGAAGCCCCCTCCTGTGTCATTAAGCAGCACAGAGGCGAGACAGACAGAGCATCGGCGGATTTTGTTCCATTAGGCAGAGTTTAACGTGATTTCCTCTGAGACGCTTCTTTACTGACACATTAAAACTCAGCTGCAGCGGTCAGACTGCTTGTTTTTGTAAGTTTCCTCTGTGCTCACAGGCCGGGCTCTAAACACTCGGGGGAAACGTCTGATTGGTTTCATCCAGGTGCAATTTCCTGCTTCTGTTTAAATAAAGAGCGGAGCCTGTGTTTGCTGCAGAGAAATACTATTATTCCACTCCATCTGCAAACTGTTCATTCTGGAAGACAGAAAAATAACTTCTTTGCGTATTTGTTTTTGTTGCTACTTTTAGATGAAAACAAATGTTGATACAATTCAGTCAAGTGGCAGAAAAACATTTTAACTGATGTAAAAGGTAAAGTTTAAAAGGTTTCAGTTGAAATTTGAAGTTCACTAAGAAAGTTAAAGTGATAATAAAAATAAAATGTCACTTCATTAAAGCTTTTGATTTCTGTCATTCATTTCCAGTGTCATTTTTATGTTAACATAACTGTCACTTTAATGACGATTTTTCTTTTTTTCTTTTAAAAAGCATGAAAGGTAACCAGCACTAACCATTCTCTTAAGGAATGGTTTATAAAACATCAGAATAGAATAAGAACCCTGCATGTCTTTGGACTGTGGGACTGGAGTACACACAGGAGGAAAGACCAACTGAAGCAAGCCACTGCAGGAAAGATACTTCTACAAATACTACTGCATGAGTACGTGAGAAGCTTTCCTCCGTGAGTAATCCTGCCTTTCGCAGTCGTCCTGTAGCTATTCGAGCCACTTTCATCAGACACAGTGGACCGGAGCTGACCCTTTACAGATCAGCTAGCGTAACATCAACACATGGCAGCCTCAGCAGATGGCCGGCCCCAGGATGTTGTTTGCTGTTGGCAGGGAATCCTCAGCGTCACCTTTTTATCACCTCATTGTCACAGTCTGATTCCTGGTACCTAGTTGACAGATGAGACTCCTCTCAGGCAGAGCCGTCGTCCCACTCCACCAACCAAAATATCTGGCCTCCTCGGAGAAATGCTGCAGTGACTCAGTCTTGTTGTCTCTTGGCTCCCTGCTGTTACTGAGGTGACAGAGGGAAGTCTGATCTGGGAGGACAACCGGAACGTATGAATCCTGCCCTGGTGACAACACTAATCACCTTTCGGACTCATGGCTAAGGTGGACGGAGACGGGGACAAAAATATTTTTGTGAGGTCACTCTTCCTCATGAGACTTCTTTTGTAACTTTCTGAAGAGGGGAAATAAAAACGGTTGATTTTAAAGGCCTTCATCAGGGTTTGACTGTCGTACTTCAACTGTATAATCCAGTACAACATGTATCTAACTGAAGGCAGCAGGTCTGCTCTTGTAACCCAACCTGACCACATTTTATCGTAGTCTGTATTTTACTGTGAATGTACCGGCATCAATTGGATTTTTTTAAAAGCTGGAATATATTTTTTCTACAGCATGTCCCTGGGCAACAAATCTCCACCGTCATCCTTGAATTAGACCAGACGTTTTGGGGGTCACAATTGGCCCCTAAAATTGGACAGTGGGCCAGGGTCAGGAGCAGAGAGATGGAGCATTCCTGTGAACTAAGAAAAATGACATAATTAGCTATCTCTCTGATGTGAAAAGCTAAAATGCTTTGTCTTTTGTATGCCCTCTATTGGGGAAGGGAGGGCATTGCAGAGGAAAGGCAGAAGTATAGTGATATTAAAAATGAATTATTAAATTTGGAGAAGTGTAGTGGACCAGATTAAAAAGCTAAGCGGACCACATCCGGCCCCCGGGCCATAATTTGCCCATTCCTGGATTACATTGAACTTTATTGATCCCACTCTGGGGAAATTGTTGAAACAATTCTTGAAAATGTCAGTCATTCCATAAGTCATCCTCCATTAGTATGGAAGTATTTAATTTTTTTTATTGTATTTCAAAAGGAGTACTAATTCTTTTGAAATGTGGATTTGTATTTAGAAAAAAAAATCTCTCTGATGTGGCGCTGTGTAAACAAGTTGAAATGACTTGTGAAATGCTGCAGAAACCATTCAGCACGAGCATTTTGTCTGGAAGAACAAAGCACGTTGTCAGGACGGAGCAGGCTGTACAGAACAGCCATTTACATATTCTACAGTAGCAGGAGGAAAAAATAATTACAGTAACTTGTGTTAGGGATTTGATCAAATGAAATACTGTTGACAGTGATTCAGTTTCTACAGCACAGTGTTTCCTGGCCTTGGTGAGCCTCACAATGCTTTCCTAAACAGTCTCTCCAACCACACACTTTTATCATTTGTAATCCATTACATTGTAGAACAATTGTTATTGGCAGTTTTTAGTTAATTATCTGTTCCTTTGGAATGTCTGTTAGCCACGAGCTAAAAAACCTAAACATGTTTGTTTCCATGTAGAGAGAATGTCTGTTAGCCACGAGCTAAAGAACCTAAACATGTTTGTTTCCATGTAGAATTATCATATTTAACTCGGTCATTTAAAGCTCTTCCACCGTCGTAACGATCGTAAGAGCTGATCTGTTTGATTATCACAGACGTCATACCTAGCCCTCTTTGCTGCCCTTCAAAGTGAAATACGGGCAAAATTTATAGAACACAATGCTTTGTAATGAGCACAGGGGTTTTGAGGTTTAGACCCTGGAGTATAAGCACAGTGCCTTTAAGCGATATGAGGAGAGGGGAGAGACTGTAGTGTCCAACACCACGAGGTGACCATGTGTAAAAGGCCAGGACAGCACAAGGCCGCGACAGTCAGCGACTACGAGGAGAAGGGTAGCCGGCTGAAAAGAGTACAAGGCTGAAAAAGGCTGAAATAATAAGGCCACGGTGACAAATGAGTCCAGGGACGCAGGGGGGAGAGAGGGAAAATAAAGGGACGACTTTTAAGGGGGTAATGTGTGAGAGGCAAACATGAGCTTGTGATTCTTTTGTTCCACAAAGTTTTCAAGTGTCCTACATACAGCGGTGATGGAGAGTGACGGGCCGGCTCCGGCCGCCAGACTCCATCACAGGACACTTTCATCTCCACTGAGGATTCCTGCAACAACGGCGTGAGTGAACGCTGCTTCTCTTCTCAAACGCCTCCAAACTCTTGCCTTCAGACATACCAGCTCCACTGGCCTATTTTTCACAAGGTGCACCGGTACATAATGTCCTACAAAAGAAGTTTTCAAAAGTAGTGTAATGGGCGGTTTCGTTAAAAGTCCTTGAAGGGTGCGGAGGGAGGGAACAAAATTCTGCAGATGCCCAGAGAAGGAGAACATGTTTCCAGGCATCATCCCACGTTTCTCCTTCTATGAGGATGATTTACAGCCAGGGCCCCCTGCAGGGGGTTGTTATACCTGCTGACTGGAGGTGTAGAGGCTAATTTGTTCCACAGTCTCCAAAGGCCTTGTTCCATATGGGTCTAAAATCAATATTCCTAATGGAGGCTGAGCAGGAGGCAGCACATCTATCCTCACCACTGTGCTCACTTGATTTCTGAGTGTGATGAAGGGCTGAGCAGTCAGAGGACACCACAAAAACGATGGTCCAGGGGTAGCTCTCCTGGATTCCACCACAACAAAAGTGGAGAAATCAAAATCTACTTTCCAAGCAGGAGCACATCTTTTTTTGCCACTAAGGTATTCAACTTCATTTATTTCGGATGAATTAAACATGATTACGCTCTAAAAACTTAGTGAGGTTTGAATTTCAAGCTGTGTTAATCTTCAGGGAGAGATTTAAGGCATTCAGGTTTAGACAGAACCGAGCAGAGGTGTGAGGACAATAATGTTTATAATTACACCTGTATTCATCTAACACTTAACTGTTTATAAAAATGTGTGGTGTTAGTATGTTTGACTTTAATTACTGACTCATGAATCCACGTGTCAGTAAAAATATAACAATTGAGAATTAAGCATTTACCTACTGTGGTATCAGGACATTTGCTACGACCATGTTCTATACCACCATCAGTACAGAGTACTGTAAATAGCTAAGTACTAAAAAGTAGTATTCCATCACTGGGGCCACATATAGACACGTACTTCCACACCTCTGGTCATCTTAGAGTGTCTGATCAACCCTAATCTCCTTTGACTGTGGGAGGAAACCAAAGTACTGGTACAAACAGAAAGACTGACCATGGACTGAACCATCGAACCAGTGATGTGGCTGTAATGCAACCATCCTGGTAAGATTTGTCACCGTGTGGCCTGGAAAACCGCCCAATGTCATTAAACTGAGGTGGAAAATAACAAACAAACTATCATTTATTTACGGCAAATAATTTGTTGTCTTTGTTCGTCAATACAATAGCAGGAAGAACGATGAAGTACCTCCCTGCTGAGTGACAACAGGGGGCTGGTTAGTGAGTCAACTGTGAGCCAACTGAAACTTGATGATCAAACATGTCATTACCTAATCTTTCCAGGGAAATACTGTAGAATATGTGCAAACACTGCTCTGGGTTGACTTTCCATGTTAACTCATCTCAGTCTAGCACTTAGCTGCGACAATTTACACTGAGTATAGGCCAGTAAGGCCAACAAAACCGTAAAGGTGACTCTAATGGCCACCGTGGAACAGGACATATAAACCGAGGTAGATTCAGACACAGGTGGATGATGGATGATGGATGAGAGCCGCGGTCATTTCTGCTGTTGAGTGTCTCTCTATAACCACATTATAAACAACTCTTACTACGACAGGCCACGTCAGTACTGCCTCTGACAGCCATTTTGTTTTTTGCATGCCTTCTCTCTGGCTGTTGGTGTCTCTTCGGCATCTTCCTGGCTCCGTATCGGTAAACAACTCATGTACAGAGCTATTAACGTTTGCTATTCCTGGGAGAAACTTCCTTTGGATTTTGGCTTTTGAGAAGAGGCAACTGGCAGATAAATCACACCAGGTTTTTAATATAAAATATAAGAAATCAATACTGCACTCACGTGAGAAAAAGTGTAAGTGTTCTAGGTTTCATTAACCCGTGACCAAAGGGCCTCTGGGAACTATCGGAACGGTTCAACGGCAAACAATAAAAACACCATTAAAACAATTAGGAACCAAGATGTTCTTGAGGAAAGAACAAATATAAGGATTATCATCCGCCGATTTCATTACCTGCCCAACTGAGATTCCGTCTCCAGCAGGAGCTAAATAAAGCCGACGATTTGTGCAACACAAAATATTTTTGTCACGCACAGATGCCTGCAAAGTGTTGGTGTAAACTGGGGCGGAAATAACAAACACACCATTACTGACTTCAGCTATAAATTGATTTCCTGCAGCTCCTCAGCATCGCCCTCCACAGCCTGGAGACAGATCAAAACTTTCCTTGAATTACTTCTTTGTACCCAGAGAAGGCTCAACGTGGGAGCCGTCTGTAGTGAATCCAGTGATGTGAGAAAATTAAACACTAAGTAAATGTGTTTGCCTCTCTAACATCTCTGGTTGCAAATTCAGTGGATAAATGTGGTGAGTGCCTACAGAGCTGAGTGTGTCGCGGTGCTAAGTGTGCCATTTACCAAGTAAGTATTTTGCTCAGCACGGATGTCCTGGATGGTCCTTGAATCGCTTTCAGGTAAATCCCGGACTGGTGCTTTTTAGCATGAACACCACTAGCTTTTTTATTACTAATAATGATTATAGCACTTAGCATGAAGAGAGCAGGTACAGTCAGACGCTGCAGAAGCTTCTCCTGTAGCAGCACACGACCTTAACGCCAGATTGATTAATGGCAGACATTAACATTCATGATTCGCTCAAGTCCAATATTAATATGGACAGAACCTGGATGGCTCTCTCACTTAATAAACCAGATGTAAAAGTGCATTGATGCATCGTGTTTGGCCTTGTTGTTTCAGCAACTGGAACTTTTTGTGCAAATGCACGCTGAAATATGCATCATATCAGCATCATCATCAGCTGCTCCTGATTTTATCCTTAAATGGTAATTAGGTTTTGTAATTTATTCCTTTTTTTCTAACTGATATTTGCAGGATTTTGGATGGTAAAAACAGAATCCACCTACTTGTTTTGGACACACACAACGCACTTTTTTTTTTTCTTGGGTTCCATTCTTAACGCCATCACATCTCAGAAAAACACTTTCATTATCCATCTTTCATTATGTAAATGAGCCTTGGAATTACAAGTATCTAACATAACGGCACATGGGGACACATATAGATGAGGCAGACACACACTGTTGACAACAGGACCATGTACTGGGCCAGTAAAGGCAGCACACTGATCGTTTGTTTTCAACGTTCTCCTGCTAAGACACAAATGACACAATGCTGCTTTTTCCTCAGTAGTCACATCAGTACACATCAGCACCTTTGTCACTAATTGCCATTTGAGACAGCGCCGGGTGTCGGCTCACGGAGACGAGTGGAAGACCACCAGCACAGAATGAAACAAACATGAACACTAATGCAAAGGAGAAAGAAAAGAAACCCATTGTTTGTTTGTTTTTTAAGTAAAGTAGATTCTGTCGCAGGACTCTGTAGATTCAACATAAATCATTTACTGCTTTAAAAAGGAATGAGCTCAGGAAACAACTCCGGTCATCTACTCACTCACGATCTACATTTAATCGATGAATCATGGATTGCATGAATAATCTGGCAGCGTTCGCCCAGAGAAGATAGGCACATGCAGTTTCACTCTACCAATTACAGGAGAGTAAAGTGCTTTGTGTAATATTCGGCGAATCCTGTGCCAGGTCCCCAATTACATTTAGAAATGTGTCCCACTCGGAGATGAGCGTTGAATAATGAAAGCAGCCTCCATTCACCCACATTTCAGACTCCAGGGAAGAGTAAGGTCATTTCAAACTGCAGTAATTATCAAACGTGTGCTTCATGAGCTCAGAGTCAAAACTAATATTCTAAAATGTCTCTGCTGTGTAAAGTGTTTCTTAGACTAATAGGTGTTAATATCTGGCAGGTTTGTCTAATATATATTTAGCTATATATCTATATATATGTTTTTTTTTTTCAAATTGATTCCAGATTCCTAAAACACGGTGCATGCAACACGGGGGACACAACGTCTACAAGGAGCACATCTATTTATAGGCTGCCGTCGTTCTCACAGTGAACATGCACTCTCCTGTCTGAGCGTAAACACACAGCAATCAGGCAGACAGACAAAGCCGATGACTGACACAGGCAGGCAGGGCGGACCACATAGAAAGTGTAAAAACATGGGATAGTCACCAGAGATTTACTAAAAAAACATGTTCAATTTCCTGTAGGATCTCAAGCTCTCTAAAGACGTTTCGGACCTCATCTCTCTCTATGCACTGCTGTTTGTTCATGTACTTCATGGCGTACATCTTCTCCGTGTCCCTCTTCTGCACGATGCACACCTGCAGGAAGAAACACAACAAAAAAAAAAAAGGAGAAATAGATCAATGGAATCTTTGTTGTGATTACATTGTTGACAGACCTGGAAAAAAAGAAACCCACTCAAATGTCAATGAATTCACAAGGGCTGTAACGTAAAAAAAATGTGTCAGTGGGGATGTACCCATAAACAATTTGATTTGATCACAATTTTTTGAGCTCCAGACAAATTTTGACCAAATTCAAGGATGCTTTATTTCTTAGAACTATGTAAAATACTATTACCAACTGCAGTGGTAAAACTTCATGAACTGAAATTGTTATCTTGAATAACAGAATACAAAAAAATGCACAACAAAAGAATAATAAAAAAATATTAACTTGAAAGAGTTCAGTTCAAAACAGTTTAAGAAGTTTTTCCAACGTTCTGTTTAAACACCTGAACGTCACATAGGCTGCATAGGGACCGTGGTTTAAAAGAGGGTCACAACCAATGTTTTTAGGCACATAGCGCCACCTACTGTACCAGAGTGTGTAGTCTCATGTTATGACCACTCACTTGACGCCCATTTTTTAATTCAACCAATGTGGATTTATCACTTATGATGAATTGATTTTCCATCGATTCATCAAGCGTCGTTACATCCTTACATCTCAGACGAACCTTTAGGTGTTGTTAATGACTGGGGGCAAAGAAACTTGACCATTTAACTCTACAGGTCAAGAAGCTCTAACGCACTTCATTTCCAAACACAAACATGTGGCAGAAACCACTTCCAAACAAATAACCTCGTTACTTATTCATCACAAGTTCTGTGGTTTTGAAGGAAGTGGCAGCATAAGATCGGAGACAGAATAACGGGACGCCAGAGACGGGTCGGAGTCATTTCAGGAGCATTACTGTCCAACCACAATCGAGCTCAAGGAGCCGCTCAAAGTCCTGCATTACGTAAGTGTTTCTCAATGTTGCCCCTGGGACAAAGACCCCAACGCTATTCCTCATTTTTACCTCCAAACACGATCCGAACAATTCTTCAAGGACAAATCTGAAACCTGACATCACTCACAGGTAAATCTGCAAGTTAATACATTTCTTAGTTTGTATTTAATTAACTTGAGATTTGATATTAAAAAGACTAAAATGATAGGAAAATTAACTAAATTAATAGCGATGTGTAACATTCTAAATGGTTTCTGAGGAAGGTGTTCAACTGTAGCTAAAGTTACGTTTCTTTACTCCATTCTTTATTGGCTCTAACACCTCATTAACCTACTCCAATTTTTGTGGGGTTCAGTATTATGAATAGCTTTCATGCACGATGACAACACAGAGAAGAAATTTAATTATAATCAACTCCTGCACCTGAGTGGAATTCTGGTTTAAATAACTCAGCGAGAACATTTTTGGCTGGAGATTAAATTAAAGTCTGTATTTTCCTTCAAGTCAGCCCCTGTATTCTACTTCCCCTCCAGCACGGAGCTCGCTGACTGCCAGGTCTTACTTGGCTGTCTCTCCAATTTCTTCCATCTGGATTTCCCTCCTTGTTCTGAGATCCCATATTCTGTCATCTTCATTTGCTCGTCATAACTCATATAGGCCAGAAAACGCCTGCTGCCGTTATCAACTGTCAGATTTCACTTACAATAATCAGAAGAAAAAGCCGATTTTTTCTAATTTAACATTTTACCACTGCACTTGTACTTGCTTCTGGATAATAAACTCTTCCTTGTTGTATTTCTGTTGCTTCTTTCAGTCAATTATTATAAAAGGCCTGAAACAATTAAACAAAGCAATAAAAAGAAAGGTTGTGAGGGAGTAGTAAACATATTGCTTGCCTTTTTGTTTTCTTTTTACGTCGAACAGTTATGGCTGAAGTAGAGTAATTAGTTAAAATGCAAATAGAAATGTGTAAGTGTACCATCATTGGTAGAAAGGGGGCAGTATTGAAGACATGATTGTGCCTTTTAAAGTATTTTCAGCGGTCTGCTCATTCACTTGTTAATAACTATTTAAAAAACACACAAACACACACATTTTGTTTACTATAAAATAACAGAGCGTTTGACTCCAGTCTGTTGTTGCCTGGTGAGGGGCCATTAACAGTGTCATGTGCTGGAAGTGTGCGGTCAGCAGAAGCATTTCTTTTTAATGGTATAGTGCACCTGGCATGCACTGCTTTCATGTGGTTCAAAGAGAAAGTGTTGTCAGTAACATTTCCAGTGACCAGTACCCTTCAGTGACTCCCTTATTTACCATGGGTTAAAGCTCACACAAATTTATCTCTGTATATATAAAAACCCATCTGATGAGCCCGTATCCAAAGGCCAGGTCTAGAAATCAGTATCAGGATTAAAATAAGATTGGTCATCGATCCGACAAACCCAAAGAGAGTTTCCAGAGGCACAGAAGGAGATAAGGAAGGTGGCTAGAAATCCAAGATAAAAACACATTAAAGCAGCAGCCAGGCAAAAAGTAAAGTTTTTTATCTCAATGTTCTTTGGAAAAATTTGCAACGCTCAAATCCTTTAGTCCTAGTCTGCTTCACATTCTTTGTAATCTGTTGCCGTTCATCTAACAGTATAGCTCTTTAAACCTGTCTCTTCTTGCTAAATGGCGGCTATAAAAAGCTATCATGCTAATGGTTGTAGCGAACTTATAGGTGGTAAAACCCTGGGAATCTCTGACAATCAGATGTCTCACTGTCTGCTGTCCCGTAGCTGCCCCGACTTATCTGAAATCCCCCAGGAAACGGTCAACAACGTGAAGTGACGGCTTTTGAACAGGATTTATTCATATATTCATAGCGTACATTAGCAATTCAATGCATTAGGCTAGTTCTGTGTGAGCAGAGGAAACTCGACGTTTCGGGGAGATAGGCTGAATGCTTTCCATTTGAATGGCTACACATCACTGGGATCGAAATGACAGGTTTCTTTTATCATCGTGATGTGTTTGTTTCAAACTGGAAGAAGCCGCTAATGGTTAACTGTACAGTCATGGACAATAGACTGGCCATAATTAATTCTGTAACATTATCTGCAAAATGCCACTGGTGCTGCTGAGCCAACCCGTCACACTGCTGCTGAGGTTCCCATTGTAAAGTCCTTATTCTGGAGCACCTACTGATCACAAGGCATGGGAAATAATATCCAAACATAAAGGTCATTTTGTTTTTGAACACGAACGGCAGAAGCCAGAGAAGGGCGGATGAGAGCGCTGCCAGATTTCTTCACTGACCAGATGCTGCTGCATTTCAGGCGTTCATTTAACCACATTCGGAGTCGGAGCTTAATGAACAAAAAGTTGCTAGTCAGTAGAAGGCTTAAAATGGATTTTCAGTAAAGTACAGCCAGGTATTTTTATACCTGCACACAGTCTTGGTGTTGTCTTACTATTTAAGGTTAGTTTGAAGAAGGATGACTACTCTATTATACGACTACTACAATGTGGAGTACGCTGAGTATTTTCTGCTTCTGTCTGCGAAAGACTAAAGTACTGTAAGTCTGATGTCTTAAGAATAAATATTCAAAAAGATTAGAAAAATAATCACAAGAGTCAAATGATCAATAAGACTTCACACGGGGCTACATTTTATTGGAGAATTATGATTAAAGAAATATTTATAAGTTGATCTTTGTTTACCTGTTCAACTCCTCCTAAATCCAACCAAGTCTGTGTGCAGCGACGCACAACAAACACACACCAGCGTTCTTTCATGCTGTATTTACATACTACTTGTAAGTGAAATTCACTGTCACACTCCTAGTGGCAGTGAAACCAACACAACAGCTGTCACACTGCTGGGGCCTCATGCAACAGAGAGCACGGTTTGTACCGCCGAAAAAAAGAAAAGGCCATTCACATGGGCTGCAAACCGTGGGTTGTGATGCCAGGGACTCGTGTCTCCAGGCTTTAGACACAAGGACTCGTGTCTCCGTGAGGTGATGCCACAGTGCTGGCAGGAATCTGTGACCAAGAGCTGCACACGAAGCGCGCTTATCTATCCAACTGAACCTGTGAGAGGTGGTCGCACACAGGCAAAGTCAATGTGTGGCTAGTTGTGTAACGCAGGAGCGGCGGACGTCTCCGTGGACGCTCTGATAGATGACTAGACGTCAAGAAGGATGGGAAGATATTCATAATGATGCAAGATATTCAACGTGATAGTCGAGAGCACCTGTGAGCTTCACCCTCACTGACTGCTGCGCTGCTCACTTCTGATAGCTTTGAGCACCGAGGTGTGTAACGTTTTCTTTTCTTTTTTTTTGGCACAATAATTATTTAATCAGCGCTAAGAAAGGAGAAGTGCTCTCCTAATGAGGAGCTCACAGGCTGTTAGTGGTTCTGATTTTCACAGGGTCAGCCAACCTGGCATCTAGATACACTTTTGAATTTGAACAACATCTTAATCCATCCGCAGCTCTATATAAAGCCACCACGCTTATTCACCCATATGTTCGAAAACTTGTAATGGCATTTAATGAGGCATTATAAGTGGCAATTACTGAATAATAGTGGTGGGGTTTAAGGCAAAGGAGGAGAACAGTAACCCTCAGGTAGAAGCTGTAATAAGGGCCAACAGAAACAGTGTTTCCTTCAACATTGTACCAGTTAATACCTGCTAAGCATCTGAGTTCCCTTTGTTTTTTCCAGCAGGGATATGTGATGTCATCATTATTGATCATGTGTTCATTTATATGAGAGAATGATGTCATTATAGCTGATAAATTAATACACAAAAGCAGAACGTTTTTACCCTCCATGTACCAAGGATTCAGTCCCCTCGTGGTAATCGTTGTCACACTGCTGCACCGCAGTACACTGAGCTGGAAATAGCTAACTGGAACTAACACAACAAGGCTGTGCTGCTCCGGATGTTTTTACCAGGCCTGGGGATGACGATTTGCATTCCGGTCTTACCCTAAATTATGAAGCTAAGAAAAATAATATTAAACAGAACATCGGTGTTGGAATAATCCCAAACTGTGCAGGGGTTATATATATGTGCAGATATGACAACGCTTATATTAACACAGTAAAGATAAGGTTCTTACAGATATTTTAGAATCCAGAATTTCAGAATATATAGAGATAGAACATTTAATGAAATACATAAGGTCTACTACACGAGGCCACACTGGCTATTGCGGTTAGCATGTTATCAGAGTTAGTGGCTCTGGCAGAGGGGGAGCGTGTTAATGACTTCTTTACTAAAGAATGTTTTACCAAATTATTGCTGCAGTACGTACTCATCTCTACAGACACACAGTTTTAATATGAAGTTAGTAATATCATATATTTTAAGCAGAAGTCTTAAAATAGAATTAAAATAGAAGCAGAAGCTTGGAAGTCTAACCAGAGTGGCTTGGCCCAGCTCCCCTGACCCATCTGCAGGTTTGACCCATCTACAGCTGAGAATATGATGAATTATATATTCCACTGAGGAGCTGAGACCGGATCCGATTTTAGCCTTTTTACCAGGTTAATGATGGTCAGGTGATGCTAATTTGGGAGGTCACTGGATAATGATTTGGGAAATCAGACCTTTTACGATAAAGGGGTCATGACCTTGACCTTTAAGAACCCAATAAGATTCAGGTGAGAGGATTTGTTTTTTCAGAAGAAATGTGAAAGAATGTGTAATGAATAATAAATATTAGGTCAGGCAGGTCGAGCTTTTTATTCATTCATCCTTTTTAATCCCAACAGTCATCACATGACAGTCCACCAGCCAATCACAAGATCACAGCCATTTGATCAAACCCACTAGTCCCGGCCTTAAATGTATGACCAGGATACACATGACCATTGTGAGGGCAAGGTGTAGGAAACATCGGCTCAACTGAAGACAGATGAAGACAACTGGGAAGTTCATCTGAATCCCATAATACTTTCCTTTATTGCAGAGCAGGAATTAAATCTTCTATATAGCACCACAATCTCACTTCTGACTTTTATAGCACATATAATGTATATATTACAGCCATGGAGACAGGACAGGATAAATGTTCCTATTCCTATGCGCTGAAGGGCGCTGAAAACTTCGCCAGCTCAACAGGTCAGAGCGCAGTGCGCTGAAGGGCGCTGAAAACTTCGCCACTGGCTTAAAAGGCGAGGAACACAGGTGATTCTGAAGGCGTTACGAAAAATTTATGGGAGACTCGCTGTGGTAAATGACAGCTACCGTTTTTTTTTTAACTCGAGTCATCCCAGCTGAGGAAGTGTTAAGCTTCCTGTGTGAGCTGCAGACCTTGACAAATGATAAGACAGATCTAAAAAACCAGGTACCAAACCAAACAGTCCAGCAGTCAAAGGGTCTGCACTTACAGCACGTAGTGTTTTTCTGGTCCTAAAAGCACTTTACACTACAGCAGTAGTTTCCTTCATACAGGATGTTGATATGTGCTGGGGGGTTGGGGAATATAAACATACTAACTACGAGGACTAAAACCACAGCCCTGCCCTCCAACAACAGAAGGGAGCAGCCAAAAGAAATAAATGTGTTTGCTTACTCTCATGACCCCTAATGGTCATTTTGCTTCAGTGAGTAGAAAACCAAGTGTCTTTTAGAAACATCCTACTCTCTCTCCACAGTTCCTCTGCCCTGAAAGGTCGAGTCAAGGACTGAGGTTTAACTCACACTGTTATTAGTGGCTCGCTGTAATATCAACTAAACAGCTACTATCTTTATTTAATATTTCATTAATTATAACCCATGACAATGTAATAGAAATTAGAATGAGATTCCTTCTTGAAATAATATTCTGTTATTTTAAAGACTAGTTTATTTGTATGAAATCAAACACTCTAGATGAGGATGATTTCAAGAATTTTATAGAAATATTTTGCACCACATTTCATACTAAATAACCATCAAAACACAAGGTGAATACGTTAGCCTGCGTGTGTCTTCATAGCAGTCAACCTAATACTTTTCTGCAGCATTGTTAACAGCATGATACCAGACGGCCATGATCCCATGAGCGGCTCCAGAATGTGGAAGTCTGCGGTTAACAAAACTGCTCCGAGGTGTATGCTAAAGAGCTCTATTTAGCATTTTTCTCCATCAGCTCACGAGTTCTCAGTAACAACAGTGGAACCTTTATGTGTACAGACTCTCAGCTGCTGGTCGCCCTTCATGAAGTATTAAGAACACTCTCATATACTGTGATATTACACCTTGGAGGAGGTGACCTGGACTTATTCCCTCTGTCCCTGCGTACCAGGCCTTCAGGCAGCTGACTTGCACCGAATAAAAATAAAAACCTAAATTCCTCTCCTGCTGCTCTAAATCTTTCATACCTTTAAAAAATTGTGTTCTGGTTCTTCAGCCCAGGTTTTTTTTTTTGCCTGAGTCCCAAGCTGTTGTGTGTTGATTCAGAGCACCTAGTCTCAGTGTTCCCTGAACACTGCTATTAAATGAATATTAGTCGTAAGATACTCTCCTGCACAAAGAAGGAGCTCTTCCATGTTGTGTCACAGCTACATCCCAGGGATGGCCATGCGTTGTTTACCTTTACAGTCTTCCCCCCCCCCCCCCCCCCTTCTCTTCCACTCTGCTATAGTTAGCATTCCCATCAATTGTTGTCAGAAGGTATAAAGCTCCTGGGACAGTGAGGATTGCAAAGAGAGGAAGAGGACTGGGTGTTAAATTTAGTGGACTCAGTCAGGAAACTGCAGATTTTGTTTTTTCTAGGTCAGGGAAATGCCAAGTCGGACAGAAGCCTCTGACGGCGAGACTTGAAATATGAAACATGGACAGATAGAGGACAGCTCTTTAAAATGTGGAAGGACACAGGAGAGGAAAACACTGCATGGTGTCTGCTTCCATTGATTTTTCCCCCCACCAAATGTAGGAGATTTATGTTTTTAACATTAAAATAATCTACAACAGCAAAAGGGTAACGTCGCGATGCAAGAACGCTTTGAGGTTAAAAAGTAAAGTTACGAAGACTTCCTGAGACGTTAGCCTGTGAGGAGAAGTTATAATTTGCTTTTGATTTGGATTAGTCCACTGGCTGTCTTCACTGCTTCACAGTGGCTGCTGTCAGCCTGCAGGAAATTAGTGTTAACTGAGTCATGCCATCCATTTACACAGCCCCAGGATGCACCATTAGACTATAGGCATGACCATTAATAAGCACAGTCATGGACATGAAGCTGGGAGGTTGACAGGAAGTAAAGAAGAAGAAGAATGGATTTTCTTTCTTCTGCTTTGATTGTTTTCTTTTCTTTTTTTTCTTTCTTTTTCTCATTAAGAACATACAAATATATTTTAGGCAATTTACAAGACACAGTGTTGACAGAGTCATCGGAAGCGCAGGAGCAAGTCACCCACACAAACACGGCTCTGATGTTCTTTGCATGCTGGAGTATATGTGAAATCTGCATTCATTTGAACAACAAGAGCCAATCTGTTTCACAGGTGCATTGACTACGTTTGAACAATACTGTTTTCTTTCTTCACTCTGAGTTCACTGTGCCCTTTACATGACTTGCTCTGTTGCGTTCACAGGGACAAAAGTTCAACTTGAGTGCATCAAAAGGAACAGTACATTTGTGTCTATACGCTTCAACGATGAAATGACATACTGTATTTAAAAGAAAATGGTGGCGTGAAGAGCTTCTCCCTGAATCAGGGCTTCCATCAAAACGTAGGCCCTCCAGTTGAATAATTTAATAGAAAGATTCAACAAAAACAACGAATGAAAATATATATATATTTTCATTAAAAAAGCCAACTGAAAAGAGTGTAGGTTTTTGAACCAATAGCTCAATTCACAGAAAACACATGACAGTCTGGCTGGTGCACAGCTAGTTAGCTAGTAGTTATAGAGTATCCAGTGACACATCATTTAAAGTCTGAGTCAAAACTACTTTCTACCATCGTCTAGTTTCCTAGATGTCTTCCTTTTATATGGACTTTAGGTTCTCTGTGTTACAGCAGTAAGTGTCAATAGTATGAGGAGAAGTTTCAATCCAATAGTTAGACTGACGTAACACTGTAAAAACCTTTTGGGCAAAGACAACAACTAGCAACTAGTGAAGAAGCTGTTATGCACTAACAAGCTACATGCCTCCAGCTTGTGCTCACCTCCGATTTATGCCAACTTTCAAACCAGTCATGTGTGAAGGTGTCAAGCAGAAACATTAGCAGGATAAAACGCAGCAGGGAATGTTAAGAAAAAAAGACATAAACTGCACAAGAAGAGCTTAGGGCTCCTCTTTGAATCAAACACGTCTGCAAGTGTAAACACAAGTTTGATTCAAGGTGAAGGTTTTCATCCATATTCAGCAGCCTGAGAAGATTTAAAAGCTGTAATTCGATACCTTATCCTTCTCTGTTGTGATGCCTTCATAATGGAGGTTCTGTAATGTAACTATGGCGCATAAGAGAGCTATATTTAATATATACGAGATATACTACTGGACCAAGCAATCCCGTCAGATATGGACATGGTCTTACTGGGACGACACTGCTGCTGCTGCTGCTGCTGATAAGCCTATGGAGACCAGCGATGTCCTTAATGCTGTCAAATGTTAGTGCAGAAGCAAAATCATGATTCTGCTCCTCAGTATTCTGGTCGATAGAGTGCAACAATCTGATTTCATCTGTGTAATATTCAGGCAGTATTTGTGTAATATCCTGCTTAATACTTGGGTATTAAACTGTACTCTGTGCAACAATCCAATTTACTATTATAGTTCTATTATATTATTGTGTTTTTCAAATATCTGACTAACATTAGCAACATTAGCATTTTGCACGGATTATATTATAATTATGAATACAGCTTCCATTTTATACTTGGTACACATGCAAATATTTTTCTACATATTCCTGCTTCTGATTCTGGGGACCAACTGTGAGGACACTTGACTGAATCCTGAAGCAGAACTGACGACAAAATAGAAGCAGCTTTGTGAATGAAAAGGTTGCCTTCTTTACCAACAACGTACACAAACTACAGTGTGTCCTGTGTTCCTCTGTCCACTCTATGGACGCTGCATCAGTAACGGAACGACACAGTTTGCAGGACTCAGTGCTTCTTTTTTTATTCTCGGTGGAACTGAACAGAAACCAGAATCGTGGAGGTGGAACACAATGCTCTCTCCTGTTTGGCTCAGACAGGCAGAGTAGTTAAACAACATTACAGTGTGTGAATACTGAGAGCCTTGGTAGGCTATTCTCCAGGGAGGCATGGTTGGAATGATAATGAACACATGCAAGAATCTCAACATAGCATTAGTGGGAATGCTACAAACGCTCGTGATACATTTTCTGGTTATTCAGTGGCTTTACTGCTATGTTCAAAGATGGTTGTTGGCAGGATGAGTTGATAATAAAGTAAAAAAAAAAAAAAACACGGCAGTGGGTCGTGACAGCTTTCAGGCTCAGTGTGAAGCTGCTATTTTCATTTTTGATCTCAAAATATATTATTATTCTGACAGCATATTAATTTGTCCTCTTATTGCTGTAGAGAGATGAGAACACATGTATTCTACTGGTGTGCATTACTAAAACAATATTCACGTCTGTTCTATAGTTTTGACAACATTAAGAGTACTAACATGCTAGCATGCTCCTCTATCGACAGGCTAACTTGTAAAAGTGTATGCGACCCAGATGTTTGGTTTTTTTTGGCCATGCATCAGTTATTTTAGTTTGTATTGCATTTTTAGCATGTGTGCTAACCTTAATGAAAATGTAGACTGTAGCTTTTCTGCAAAGAATGTGAAGTGTGAGAAGCATGAACCAGTGTGGACACGGTGTCTAACGCCGTGGTGTCCATATGCCTCGTTCGACGGCGACACAGCAGAGCTTTGGACTGTGAAAACTATCGAGGTGCATTGTAATGGAAGAGCATACGTTTCTAGGCTAATGGGTTGCTGTGGGCTATGCTGCAGCTGAGCCGTGCAGCAAAAGTAACACTCTGCAAAAGCATCTGAGCTCCTTGCACCTGCAGCTAGAAGATAGATATGAGGGAGACGGACAGGGAGTGAGACAGAGGGGGAGAGAGAGAGAGATTTTATGAGCCAGATCAAACTGTCAGTCTAAAGAGGCAGGAAGTGACTAGCTGTGCTGCCTGTGAGCACCGCAGGACTAATGGAAAGAGAAAACGCCAACAAAGGCTCCCTCCTCCTCTGACCTTTCCCCAGACGCCGACGCCTTCCCCCTGATGTGACGGTGTTGCAGCTTCTCCTTTCTCCCTACTCCAATCTCCTCTCCAGTCCCACTCCTTTGTCGGTCCCTCGCTCTCTCTCTCTCTCTCTCTCTCTCTCTCCATGTCCCTCAGACTTGGTCCTAATGAGGGTTCATCTCCACTGATATCCAAGTGCACAGTACGGGATGATGTAGCAGGAGCCACCAGCTGAGCTCCAGCACTCACCCTGACCCTCCTCCTCTGTTTCCACCTGCTCTCCTGTCTCTGGTTAGATGTTTACCTGTCCATCTGACTGTTGGCATTAGGGAGCTGTCAGTAAACCCCTGCCAAACTCCTGGCGGCCGTGTCCCCCAGGAGCTTCAACTCCCCACCGAAGCTCTCCAAGCCCAGATGTCTTAATGAGGCCTGTGGCAGAAGCGACAGTTTCCTGTGCTGCCGGAGAGAAGACACGATGGATTGACAAACGCAGCACTAATGTGACACTCACGGGGGTACGACAGAGGAGCGGAGCGGCACAGAGCCCTGGAGGAGCAGGCAATTATCCTCACTGTGGTGTCGTATATGACCACACATCCCTACAGAAGATAGGTTAGAGGTGAGCTGGAGCCACTTCTGCTGCGGAAATAATCACCTCCAGCTCCTTACTCTGCCTCTCCAGTTGATACAGGAAACATGCTCCAAGACTTCAGACAGCGATGGCATTTAGAGCGCTTATTTAGATGTTATTAATATATTTTATTTTACACTATATTGGCTGCAAAATTGATGATTTGAGGTAAAGATTCAACACACTTCTGTGGCCAGGCATGATATCAAAAGGACAGATTTTACATCATAAAGCGAAGGGTGGTTCGTTTAGAAGTGAGAATGCATACATTCATGCATAACATGTCACATTTATAGAAAAAAAGTATGCCCGGTGCTGAACCTTGGGGAACACTACAACCCAACACTCACTAAGTTCGTAGCAGATTCACCAAAAATCTATTTTGAATGACATACAACCTATTTTTAAAATATGTATTATTATTAGTTAGTCCATTGGTAATATGACTACAGTTATATTATTTAAAAAGTGAAAGTTTGCACAGGCTTTAGTCTGGGTTGGGATGACAAAACTACGGGTTTGGGTTCTAATACTGGCAAACAAAACAAAATACTAGAAAAGTACAAGAAAGTATTACTAAACTTGTATCACAACTAGATAGTAGTAGTGAACGAGCCGAACCAGACTTCACCATTTTGTAACGGCTTTTCAGAGAAGAAGTTCTTCTCTTCTGCCTCCCCCACAGGCTGCCTCCCCCTTTCTCATTTTCAGCATATCTGAATTCAACTACCTACTGTGCAAGAAGGAGTCACATCACAGAAACTCATTCGCTTTCACAGTGAGTGCACGGGCCAACACAGCCATGTACATTCACTGTAACGAATTTCTTGGAACAACCGCAGAAACCAGAAATATTCAGATCCTTTCACAGAACCGCACTGCGATAAATAGAAATACTTTTTTTTTTGCTGTGCCTGAATGTATTTTTTGGCTTTTGTGTTTTTTATCTTTATATTTAAAATTGGAAACGCGTTAATCATTCCAAAAAAACTTATTCTACACCAGGTTTTGTCTAATGTATTGGTTGCCAGCCAAAGGTCATGCGTTTGTTTTCCATGTATATTACTGCTCACATATAAAACAGGTCTGTAGCTGTTGAATATTCAGGAAGTACCAGTTGGAGTAATACCACAGACAAGATGACCTCCAACAAGGACGAGATTTTTTGGGGGGGAATTTCACTGCAGGTCTCATGCACACATGAGCATGACTGCAATACAAACAGTGGGTTTGCAGAAGCTGAACATCATAAAGGAGCCGTCTCTTTTTTCCTGGGCTCTCGAATGAGGAAAATGGTTTATTAATCACGACTCATTATTCACCACATAAAGATTTCCACAGTGAAATGATTAATATCTGACAAATTGCAGTCACGTTTGAATGTGGCCTACATCAGATTAAAGGCTTGGCATGGTTACACGATGACATCATTAGTCAACATTCACAGGAAGCAAGTGAGTAGACGTGTTTATGCTAATTTCTATTTTGTTTAGTCTGTATTTTCCTTTTTACTCAGTGGAACAGGAGCGTTTGTCATTCTCAAAAATGTATTATTGTCTACAGATTTACTGTAACATCTGGAATTTATATTTTTATTATTATTACTAGTACTAACTATTTTAAAGCCTCAAACTAACTAATACTAACTATTTTAAAGCCTCAAACTAAAAAGCAAATGCACATTTGTGTTTCCACCCTTTAAGAAAATGTTAAAAAAAAAAAAAGTACCAAAGACAAATGTGTAACTAATAATAATAAAATAATAAAAATCATGGGGTTCTCCAGCATCAGTTTTGGTGTGTTTTTTCTTTCTTTGACGCAGCTTCCCCTTTGTTTCATAACTGAAGTGACAGCAGCTCGGAGGTACAAAGCAATAAGTTGAAATTAACATAAATTCACATGATAATGTATTCAGCATCGGGCAGCGGTTTGCCATAAAACAGAGGGGCATATTTTTGACAAAAGAATGTGCTTCGAGAAGAATTCCTAAAAAGAAAATCAGTGAAAAGGTACAGAGACAAGTCGGTATAACGAACAATTATTAGCCACAAAAGATGGAGTAGAAAAAAATGATTTCAATCCCTCAGAAGTTTTTCTCAGACACACACAGGTACACGTGGCATAAAGCCATTATTGATGTCTCACGGGCGTTTAACATCAACACGAAGGAATCCGTTGACTGACAAATGTCAGGTTAATCTGAGATGCCTATTTTATCAACATCAGTCATCGAGGATGATATTGGCACCTGGAGCATAAATGAAAAGAAGTGCAGTGATGGGCTTTTAACAATATGCAGAACAGGCAGCGGCTCACGCCAAAGCTCTCTGCAGGTCAGCCATTGTGCACAGTGACAGCTCAAGTCACACCATTCTACCGCCCTGTAATTAAATGGAGGCGAGGGGTCAAAACTCCAAGCAGGTTCACTGGCACATGATAAAAATATAATTGTCTGTCTTGTGTGTGAGCTTTTTAAAAGCAATTTTCCAGAGCCATATTCCTCCAACTTAATATAATTGAGTAGTTATTTATCCTGTTTTGCTGCGTATTACGATGAGGTCCACACTCACGGCCACCTCTGCCTCTGCCGCCTTGGATTTTTACAGAGATAATTACTGTGCTGAGTAATGGAGGCGCAGTTCACATACACCAGCTGAATGGAAATTGGAGGTTACATTACCTTTCCAAAGCTGCCTTTCCCAATGGCCCTCAATATCTGGAAGTGATCAAAGTTCACTGTGAAGAGAGAGAGAGAGAGAGACATTAGACATGACGTTTAGGGCATTTCCGATGGAAGAACAAGAAGTGGCAAGTATTGCATTAGCGCGCTGAAACGTTTGCTGTTGTTGCAGCTCTGTTCTGTAACATTCCATGCTGACTGAAACACTGACAGCACGTTGGAAAAGCTGACATCTACACGTGAACTGTGTGGTTCTCCATCAGTTAAACAACAGAGCTGCCGCCACTGCCGCCGCTGCACCATTACTTTTAAAGTCACACGCTTTAATGGGATATTGAGTCACACAACAAAGCAAACAGAAGTGACAATATTCAGTGGCAAATCCTATGCAATCAATGCCTGACTCAGGACTACAACCTACATGCAGGGGCGAACAGACAGGGATTAGCTTCTGTACGGCCATATCTAATAAACTTAGGTGACTGATGGAGCAGGAACAACCTTTAGATGTATCATCTGTCCTATATTACTGTTCTCTAGCAGAAGACAAATTCAGGAGTCAATAGACAATAGACATGTATCCATTTGGAAGTCAAGATGGAAAAAAAAGCGCAAAATCTTTACAAAAAAGTCCGGAATCAAACCAACACCTTCTTGCTGTACAGCAAGTAAGCTAACCACTTATCCACTATGTAGCAATAAGCATTTAAAAAATAAATAATAATGACTAATGGATGCTACATGAATGTGTTTTTGGTTAAAAAAAAACTTTTAAATCAGGAGGAAATGACCAATAATTCATCACTTAATTGTTCATGGTTAAATGTTCAATGCCTGCTGTATATTTACCCTGTATTTGATAGTAAAGGCTGCCCTCGGGGTTATTCATTTTTCCTTCTGTTGTTTTCACAGCAGCTGACAACATTTGCTTACAGAAAACAGAACTCAGAACTCTGTTTGTAAAGTTAAGAAAAGAAATGATCTGTGTGCCCTCCGGCAGGTGATTGTGTCAGACTGTCTCCTTTTTTTTAAAGTGTCCTCTTTTATCATTACACAAAAAAATAAAAACATCTGTTTAGCTTCAGTTGAGACTAAAGATGTGAACTCATCAAACGGCTCGTATCACAGTGGACGGTGAAAGTTTCATAAATGAGTTGATTGCTGCGTTTGTCATGCAACTTCAAGTCAAATCAGAAATGGCCGACTCATTTAGAGATAAAATGAATAAAAGACGTGGGAAGCTCATGAAATGCAGCAGTAGGCTGTAGATCTGAATGGAAAAATAAGTCAAAACATGTTGCTTTGTGTTGAAATGGTTTCACTTCGTCAATAAACAAGTTGTGTTTCACCACATCTTACTACGTCCAAAATTAATTTCCCTGATTGAACCATAAATTATGATATATATATATACATTAATATAAGTGACACACATACAATCACAGCAGTGGTTCCCATAATGAGGGGCAGGTCCTATAGGGGGCCCAGGGCACTGGGTATTGGAAATGAACTGGTCTATTGATCTGTCCTGTTTAATTTATAGTGTTTGAAAAAGGTCCCACCCACAACTGGGTCTTCAACAGACACTGTAGATTTGGGAACCACTACTAAATAGCTTGTTTAACTAGTTAAAAATATATACTTTTATCAACTGCCCAGTGTGTACCCTGCCTTTGCCCACGTACTGTTAGGATTGGCTCCTATATATATATATATATATATATTAATCAGGGTTAGCTACCAGAGATCAGAGTGGGCTACCCAAATAACATGGGAAATGCAACAGAACCCACCGTGTGTACTGTTGTTGCTCCATTGTCACATCATTATACTGATAATGCTGTTTAATTTCCAGGACTCCTATTGTTAACATGAAATTAGCATTATATGAAAAACGACACCACTGGGTTTGAATAATGGTTTACTAATATGTTTTTTAATTGCTCCCCCTGTAGCCTGAAGCACACTGTGTGAAGCAATGTTTTTTTAATAAGTGATGTGAGAGGAGAGGGCTTCATGGGAGGGGCAAAACAAGGGGGGGGGGAAGCAGAGTATAGATTTCTGTGGATTTGGATTTGTGAAAAAATGTAATTAATAATATTAATTATAATGGCAACCTGTGTTTGTGTTTATGCCTGTGCATGTGCTGGTGTGTAAATAAATGAGGTCTTGGTGGTTGGTGCAGCATGGAGTGCATCTTCAAGACTTTCAAATTGCTGGTCTAAAGCATTTTTTTATTATATTTTCTGTAATTTAAAGGGATGCTCCTAATAAATATAATTTCCCCCTTTCCATTACATCACATCCTGGAAATGGGACATACAGCCTCAAAATCTGTGAGAAAAAAAAATCAAACTGACTCATTCTATTATGTAGGAGTTTTATAAATGCAACGTGTGTGTGTGTGTGTGTGTGTGAGACAGTGCCCCAGGCAGATGTGAGCACAGCAGGCACGACACTAGCTCCTGTGACTCCTCTTTAAAAGTCAGTCACTTTGGACGTGTACATTTCATCCCCACAGCCTCCTGTCCATGTCGACGAGGACTGATAACGAGCGAGGACGGCTCACACCGGGCACCTGCGGACTCACCTGCTGCCCACTGACCTATGCTGGACTGGTTCTCGCATAGCAGGCTGCTCCCAGACAAAAGCCACCAGGTGTGATTTTCATAGGTTGCTCTGGGAGATAAGACTAATCCAGAGTGGATTGTCTCCACTCAGTCTTTTATACATGGCTAATCCTTTCATGTGACATGGTTCTGAAGGCGCCCTGGTGCCTACACACAGAAACCCTACCGTGAACATGCAGTGGCTTTTAAGGTGGTTCTTAAGCTGCAGCACTGTGCATTCATACAGAACAGAATAGTCCTTTCATTTAAGGCATTCCTTAATTTAGGTCATTGTTTGGATATTTTGGTCAACATTTACTGCAATTTGTTAGCCTTTAGCAGCTAATTGAGGTGGATTTAGCAGCTAGTATGTAAGCTGGTTTCTCAAAACACTTATAATAACATGACCTATATGACAAAAGATGGGGAGTGGTCACATATATAAATATATATATTTATATTTATATACATTTCTCTCAGTATAGTGTGCAAACAATGACACTGCAGGGAGAAAGTGCCGGGGGCTGCAGTGAGAAGAAAAGTGATTTCTCCTAATTTTGCAGACGTTATGTAAAACTCTCTAACCTATATTTTTAACTCAGACAGACGATATCTCCTCATCTTAGTCGCAGAAGAGACTGCAGTTGAGTTTACAAAATGGTTGCAGCTGATGCGACTGCAGAATGTAACAGAAGGAGGACTCACACACTCACGCCTCCCTTTTCCCAGGTGGATCAAGAAAACAAGGCTGGCCTTTCTGGACCACAAAGAATGTGTTTCTTTTGAAAGTGACTGCTGTTGAAAGATAAGGAGCAGGGATTTGTCTAGGCCTTTCCTTGGGAATGTAGAAAGGGCTGAGCTCCAAAGGCCCAATCCTTTTTTTTAAAGAGGCTACACGCCTTAACAAATGTCCTAATAATTGGTATCTGTCAATAAACTATTTCCTATGTTGCTGCTCTCTGCTTCAGAGGCAGGCATGCTAAAAACAAAATAAAATAAACGACCTTTTCCAAAATATCAGGGTTTTTGTATTGAACATCAATAACTGATGTCGCCCCCTAGTGACATGACATTAGCAGCAGTGGTCCTCAGCTCATTTGAGGTTCAAAAATCCTGTCTTAGGGTTCATATTGTTCATACTAGCACAGACATCACTCTAGCCAAAACTGTTGTCATAAAATATTCTCATTGTAAACATTTAAATGTTGACAAATATTTTTCACGAACCAATTCAAACTAGTTTTTAAGGAAGTGGGTTTTGGAAAATGACACGTCTTCCTGTCACTTTAAGCTGCTGATCCTGGTGAGCGGAACAGCAGTGGGCAGAAACACTGTGAAGACCGGCCCAAATTAAAAATAATGACCTGTATGAGTTATTGCTTTAACGGGCAAAATCTGCCAGAAATGTCATAAATTTGATTTCAGTGAAGTGTAACAGAGCGCCGATTAAAATATATATTTATAATATTGTACACTCTGAAGGATCAGCCTGCAGGATGACTAATACTTTGTGTGACTTGTAGCAAAAATCTGAAAGAAAAAAAAACACAATCCATCATCTTTCTTAAAAATAGGACAAAGTATACTTTGCTGGGGTTTTTTATTGGGCGTTTTATATAACTCCCCAGTTCACTAAAATTTCAAGCCGACAAGATGACTTCTCACAAGGGTTTGGAAAAAATAGTTAGCAATGATGGAAGAAATGCTCTGTATTCACTCCCATTGTTCTTGAGTTTATCTGTGTTACGACATACACCACTTTATCCTGTATTCAAAAGTATTATCCAATTGTCTAAATAAAAGTGTACGGTGGGTCTTACACTTCAAACCCCCTGTGGAATACTGTTATAAATGTTTGCACAGTACAAACTTACATAAAAAAGAACCTTAAGCGTTAATCAGAAACAAGGGACTTAAAGATTCCTAAAGCCAGCGTCCACCACACCTTGTTATTGAACACACGGATCGATGCCCCCAGCACCGCAGCACTTTCCTAACTGAGTCACTGGATAATGAGAAGCAAAACAAAAGCAGCCCTCAATGGCTAAATAAATGAGTCTGCTCTTCAGATTCGTGGAAAAGGGGGATTTGGTTTTCCTTTCATGCTAAAGGGATGATTAGAGCAGACAGCGCATTTCCTGGAGCCATTACATCAGCTCACCCAGGTGCCTGGACGGCACGGCGTGAGGAGAAGTAGCGTGGGAGGCTGTGAACTGGTTGGACATGTACAAATCCTTCTAAACCTGAACCAATTTGTGATTGAAAAGGCTTCAAAGTTAGGTTTAAAGTTGAGATTTTTTCTTCAATTCATTCCTTTTCATATGCTGCAAATCAAAGTCCGTGGACGTTGACGGTCTTAAGAAAAATGTTCAGGAAAATTAAAAATGTTTTTTTTCGTGATTTCAATTTTAACAAATTGCATAGAAAAAATGCTTTTCATAAGAAGGACGTGGGAAAATTCACAGTGCTCCTGTTGGGGCTGTTAGTCAGCTGCTTCATGGTCAAGTGGTTCTCCAGAGAAACCAACAAAGCTGATGTTAGGGTTAGTGAGGCTACACGAGAAGAAAAAAAAAAGCAAAAAAAAAGCAAAGTGTCCGCAGTTACGATGCAGACTCCGTCCGTTGCTCTCAGGTTTCACTGTACACTGCACAAAACACTACGGCCAAACCATGCAGACAAGTGCAGCTCCTATGGCGCTCAAATCCGATCAACCAGCGGTTGTAGAAGAACAACATGTTTCTTTTTCACAGAACTGGACGCTGCTGACACTGCAGGAAAACATGATGACTAGGCACCACAGGGGTCCTCAGCGGGTTGGCTCGAGCGATTGGCTCCAGTGGACGAGCTGATATTGGCATGAAGTCTATGTCAAGGGCCATAGAAACTACAAGTCTGAGAACACGCTCTGCTTCCCCGTGTGTGTTTTCCTGAGAATTGCATGTCCAAAAGTATCTTTGGTGAAAAAGCTTTACCTCTAATTATTTTAGACCAACACCAACTGGCAGGATCCAGTCCACAACCAACCAGTCCAGCCCGCAACTGGATCCCAAAATTGTGAGGATGTCCAAATAGCTCTATCATCTCTGACCAGGACATGTCCACACCATCTCAACCTCAACCCCCGAACGTTGTCTCCCGTCGGTCTAATCTTCACAATCCTATCTATATTGTTGAGAAACGAAACCTAACCTCTTCTCCGTTAACTCTGCCTCCATCATGGGAGACTCTAATAATCTGAACCCCTCACCCTACCCTTCACCTCAACAGCCTTCCCTAATGATAAACAATTAGCAGATGGGTTGGCTGTCCGTTGACAAGGGACACGTAGAGGACAAATGAGTAAAACCACAGATGGAAGACATTAGCTAGCGTACCCTCCGAAGTTTCTGACATGTTTCCGTTCAGGTGTGAATTTCTAGATGATAGTAATTCTCATGAAGAGTTCTTAATTAATCACCAACACAGTCACTGCTCCAGGCACAAAGGGAGTTGTCAGAGGAAAGCACGGACCATTTATCAAGAGCGCAGATACTTATTTCTTATGCGCTCATATCTCCAGTTTAGATTAGCTGGGGAGAGATTTGTCACTGATAGTCTGTACGTCATGGCGAGGAGCGTTGTTGGACTCACTTTCTCAAGATTTTAGAAAAGAGTAATGTAGGCCGCGAGATCGTCTTTAGTCAAGCGTTCGAATAAAAATGGGTCGTCTGCGTAGTGCTCTCAGGACATGTTAGGAAGATAAATATATATTATATTTCTCTTTATGGATTCTATATATGTTGGTTTATATGTATGTATATTTACTATATTTATATTCATGTCATTTACATATATATTTACTATATTTCCTATTATATAATTTGACACTATACCATGGAAAACCTTATGTATTTTAAAATATGCGGCGCTAAAAACAAATGTATAATTGGAATGCGGCCATGCCATTAGAAACTCTCAGGTACTTAGGATTTCCCATTCTTCCTTAAGGACGTGAATGGAAATGGAAAGTCAACCTCGGCCCCTCCGTATTAGGTGGTACACCGTAAATCAATACGCTTAAGCTTTGCTGACATCAAAGATATTAGGTGTCCCCTCCGCCCTCACCATAACCCACCCCTACATTTAGTTAGTACATCTGCTCATTTGCAGTCCAGGGCAGCGATTTAACTCAGCTTGATGCAACCACTGGTGCTGACAGAGGAACAGTGTCTGGGGTCGAGATTATTGATCATTTAGTGATTATCCTCAACTTACGAGACACAGTGTCTTTGGTGAAACAGGAGAGCTCACAGTGGAGGAGGGGCGGGGCTGGGGGGTTCTGTCAGTGGTCTCCCCACTGTTAGGACATGCATTTTGTCATTTTTATTCTTTGCAAGAATGATTCACGGTGGTGCAGAGAAGGCAGTGTCTGCCTGTGGGGAGTCAAACAACCAGGACAGCAGAGTGGGAAGGCTAAGTGATGTGGGATATATACCCTTACCAGACGCACTAACATCTTAAAGTAGTCATACGCCAAGTACTGAGCCTGAACAGACACATGAAGGACATATTCAAATATGAAGACTTATGGTTAAAACATAGGTTCCAGAGTGAGGTACGCTTCTGTCTGACAATATCAGGTTCCTAGAAACCCATGTAATTCAGCAACTCAATTGCAAAACACACAAACACAAACTACCATGAAGATGGAACCACTGAGTGCAGGCCCACCCACTGTTGGCCAGCTTGTTTTCTTGCAGGAAAGACTGGGAGGAACGTCAAGTTGAACGACTGCAACATTGTGTGTGTGTTAATACTTTCAGTTTCCAGTGTGGTAAAAGAGTGTAGAGAAAGTAGAGAAACGGAGAATTTGACCTTGAAAACATGCTTTGTCTTTGTCTTTGTCCTTGGTCTTTTCCAGAGTGTGTAGAATAAATATTTTAAATGAGTTTGTGTTGAACAAATATGGTTAGGTTGGTCAAGTGTGCTACATTTCCAAGAGTAGAAGTTTTTTACATCATGTTTTTGCAGTGGTGCAAATATTGCAAATTAAGTTTCAATTTCAGTAACATGACAACAAACAGTGCAACAGTTGTTGTGACTGATGACATTGAACAATCTCATTTTGTGGTTGGAGAAACCTCCACCTCATTCTTCAACCTACTGCTGCAACGACTAATCGACCAATCAGGGTACAATAATGAAACGATGAACTTTCAAATCAATATTTACAGTTAAATAATATTATTATCAACAAACTAATTCACTTTATCACCACACTATGAGTAAGGACTCAGCAATGCACCAGCACGCTGGCAGCTTTGCCATGTTTTAATTAAAGGCAGATTGCCTGGACCATTACAACAGAACTGCAGTAAAAGTGCTCTCAGACAATAGGTACCATCTACCAGATGGAGGCACAATTTGCACAAAGCCAAACACAACTGGCATCATGTGAATTCTTATTTACACGGTGAAATGATCACCTGCGAGTGTCGTGATTCATAAGTATCCATGAGTGGCTCCATCCTTTTAAAATGTTTACAGAAAGCCAACTTTAAAATGCTGAAGCAGAGTACATTTAGTGTGTGTGACCCAGCCATCAAATCATGCTAAGTGAATGCACCCTGAGCGGACCGTCGTATTGGACAGGGATCAAAAAACCTCCTAGCATCGATCCCTTCCTGTTCTGTCTTTAGAGAATAAGCCTCTGCTCCTAATCCTATCCCATGTTGTCTGCCTGTGTATTGTGCTATCAGCTGTGTGTGTACAGGCCGCGGCTCAGATTCTGCTGACAGGGTTCCATTTGCATACACTGTGCACATATCCACAATGCCATATGCTTTACTTCTTTAAAGCAGGAGCTGAGATATATGATGAAAGCTGCCCGTTTTGCTTAGCTTGGGACGCCGCTGCTTCACTATCTGTGCAGTCACGGGGAGACAGAGTGGGAGTACAACCAACCATCACCAAGATTGTGTGAACTACAAACTCCTTGCTTTAAAGCTTCATCTGCTCCTGCTTGATAAATGAATATTTCACTGCGGTAGTAAGCCATATTTCACCGTACGTAGTAGCGCAGCTGCTGCTTGAATCTTTAATATCGAGCCTACAATCAAATACACAGACGGGCAGATCCGCCCCGACTCACTGCACAGCACAGGACACTGTAAATCCAAGATATTGAGCTATCGATGCTCTCCATTTCTCCAGTTTGAAATGCGCGTTGTGTGCGATCTTGATCTTGACCTTGCACTGGTCCTCTTTGATCCCCTCCTGATAGGACGCTCATTACACAGGCACAAGGAGGGAACGGATTCGCATCATCTTTGATCGGCGCAGTGAACACCGCGTGTGCCTTGGATAGTGATAAAGGGGAATATCTTCATCGTCAGCAGCGCGCCTCACTTAGGAGATTAAATTTTAAAATTGTGGCTCTTATCTTTGCTCCTCTTACAAATAAAGATACACAAAAGTAGAATCACATTAAATGAATCCCGGTCATTTCTGTTCTGTTTGATGGATCAAAGGAAAAATATGAGGACGTTAGCAGGATTAGTTTATATAAGTTAATGGTAGGCCTATATATATATATATATACATATATATATATATATATATATATATATATATATATATATATATATATATATATATATA
>NC_024318.1:12138960-12140628 GCF_000523025.1 Cynoglossus semilaevis | reverse complement strand
GTGATATATGTAAACGTAATGGTGACTTGGTCGAAAATTGACTATTGGGAGAAAATAAGACAATAAATGAGAGGTGACTTCCAGATCAGTGATGTCTACTGAAATTGTTTGTTATTAAAAAGATGAACATAGACCAGTGGTCTCACACTGTATATCTGACAGTGTAATGCTTTGCTATGAATACTGTAACATACAACAGTCCAACGAGTGAGACCAACTTTTGTTATTCATTAATGACTAATGAGCATCAATTAACATTTAATTTAATATTTCAAATATGCAGGTAAACATATTCCTATATTACATTTAGACTGTCAGTGTTCTGAGTAACACTCTTAAACTTTAAAAATAACCTAGCCTAATAAACACCTGTCCTCGGACACAAACTTCACACAAATTCATTACTCATCGACAATTTTAAATCCTTAATGTAAAACATTTGCATTCGCAAATGTATATGTTTTACATAATGTCAGTGGGGTCGGTGGAGATTAAAGTTGTTTTTTGTATTCCAAGATTTGTTTGTAAGATAGATAGTTCCTTATTTAGTTCCCCCCGACAGAGCTGCTACCTCCAGACGTGGTTCATTAGGCAATGTTCCTCCACGCTCACATCAGAGGCAAAGTTTATCTAATCACGGGTGACCAAAAGGAAATGCTCTCATGTCTGAAATTTAAAGTGGCACTGGAGAAGGACGAGGACTGCGGGTGATGAATGTGTTTAGTTAAATCACTACCATTGGACGACCATCATCATCATTTACTCTCTGTGCGCCAGCGCTCCGATACAAACTAATTGACTTTCAAAACAGACCAATTAATGAATATTCATGAGCACACTGTCTATAGAAGCGTGACAATTTCAGTTATGGATCTCAACTGATAATTGGACATAAAGAAGAGACACATATAGGGAGCGTGATGGTGCGACACTAGATTCAATTTTACTGACGAGTCGGCGCTCCCTGCAGGCAGACCGTCATGTGGTTATTTTGTCGTAAGTGTCCTTGCACATGGATTAATTACCCAGAGAGTGTGTGTGTGTTTTTACCCTTGTGGTTTAATGAAACGAGTTGGCAACTGATCGGGCACGGCTACTACACCATCAAGTTGTGTTGGTCATGTGTAAACCTGAATGAAAGTGCTCCCGATAGCACAGTAGGAAATTTAGAAGGAAGGAATTTACTCTGAGGACAAGATCAGTGGCTCTTTTTGATTTTGTGGCTGGGAAACAGATTGTGGTGTAATGTATCTGCACTGGTGTCAAGTAAGTCTCCACAAACAGGGGAAGAATGCTGCAGAGACTGAAAAGAGAGATGTAAAATTGGACCTCTACACACCGAGGCGTCACTGCGGGAGGCTCTATTGTACATCTAAAGGCTGTCAAGACGAAAAGCAGGCGCGATGAGAGCACTTGGGAGGACAATTCTGAGCAGCAGCACGAGGACTCGAGCATGCACAGCACTGTCACAAAGAAACATCATCTGGACTGTGTGAAAACTTCTGAGGTTACCATGGCAATGTGTCCTTTTGTGTATCTTTGTGTGTGTGTTTGTGCTACAACAGTGCCACATCATTTCAGAGGCCCCGCATTGGCTTAATTAATTCACACTGAATCACAACTCCTGGCCTGAGGACATTGTGTACACTCGTCCTGATTTGCCCCCAT
>NC_024318.1:12119865-12138898 GCF_000523025.1 Cynoglossus semilaevis | reverse complement strand
CCAGGACGGCGGGCAGTCATCAGTGTGAGCTTCCTCGTCAGTGAAAATGCAACATTTAACTGTTCCTCTAAAGGTCATCATTACCGACTAGAACCCTGATTCTGCATCATTCGTACAGCTGAAGATATGGGATAAACATTTAATCTTTTGTATAAAAGTATGAAAATAAAATTGGAAATAATTATTCGAACGCAAAGGCTGTAAATTCGTTCTGATTGTTTTCTTTTGGGTCAATTTAAAATAAAAGCTTTGACTGATTGGTTCTGACTCCTGACTCTAAACTGTTGTCGTCAAATATATATGATGAGCTAACCCCAGAACATACAGAGACCACAGTTCTAAGATTCTCTCCATATCACATGGATCCAAATCCAAAGATATACCAAATATTTTGTATACACACAGCTCATTTTCCCCACACACAGAATATTTTTTTACAACCATCAGTGTAGAGAGTAATTGGTTTCTTGTACCTTTTAACGGATGGAAAATGACTTCTGGCATCCAGAACAGCAATCATTAACAGGATTAGGCAGAAGAAGATAAATGAATAAATGACTGAATGGATTTAATTTGCTGCATAACCAAAACTGATATGCTAGATTACCTATCATTGATTTTCGCTGATTACAGACTGATTACAGACTGATTACAATGGTGCCTGGTGGCTTTCAACGGTGCAGGGTAATGCCCTACACTAATGGAACATCTGGGCACATTCTGTGGACATTTCTTCACATCTTCAACCAATTAAACATGCAGTTTATCTGATAACTGCTATTCAAAATCCGCAGTACCGACGCAAAAATATGGATCTAAATTTGAAGTGTCCCAACAGCTACTGTATAATGGCAAATGCAGCCATAAAAAAGTGACAAAGCTTGTCAAACATGTCAAAGTGCCCTCATTCCACACCATATGTGGGCCAAATGTGAGTGTCGCATGTGCCGGTCAGAGGTTGGAAATAGGCCACAAATACTTTGCCATCTGGACTCTGGCATGCTGCAAAATTACTCTGCCATGAACCATCTGCAGAGCATCAATGTAAAGCTGTGATACCAGTAATACCAGTGATACCAGTGACACTTCTGAGCAGCGTTCACAGGTACAACAGAACTGAATATTTAAGAATTTCTACCAGAGTCTGAACTAATTTCTCTGCCGGTTTGGGCGGTTTTGCACTTCCCTATATATTTAGGCCTGTTGTTTTTTCTTTCCAATCTTCATAATTCTCAGCCTCAGATGCTGCCACTCTCTGTGGATCTGTGCTACAACCTGCTTTCACAAACCACGAGGCCGCTGCCCACTGTGCCGGGGAGAAACATTGCGTGCTCCGGGGTTAAAATGCCATAATAACCTTTCAACTGTTCACAGAGGGAAACCTTATGGATCTATTTAGAGTCCACTGGGAGGGTGCAGGGAGTCAAGGGGGAAGGGGCAGGTCCACATCTTCGGCGGAAACAAACCCGGCAGATCGTACACACCGTAAATAGTGTGGAAGCCCTTTAGTTCCAAGAAGTATCATTATGTTGGCAGAAATAGAAGTACACACACAACTGTGTACTCCACAGTGTAAACAACAGAAATTGCAATGAAAGGGAGACATGGCAGGAAAAATAACAGCGGAGCTGCAGTTGAAAAGTAAACAAAGGGAATAAAAAATCCACTTGTTCTCCAACACCTTGTATCCACAGTGTAGCGTGTGCTTTAGTGGCAGGACGGTTATTAGTTTAGGAAATTAATCAAACTAACTATTCTATAGACGTAAGGCAGGGGGTAATTTCCAGATTATATTTACGAGGTACTTAATGTTGCGCCAGGCGGAAGAACGGCCATCTATAACAGAGGGCCCTGCCTCCCGGCAACATGTGGCCCGTGAGATAATTTGATTCAGCCTGTAGACAGAGGTTCAGCGTTGATATCAGAGGGAATTGCTTTCTTCAATACACGGAGCTTTGGAGAGGATTTGTTTGTTCTGATGAAACCAGCGCTGAGCTGTGAGTAAAGATCGGGATGCTGGGGTTTGGTTAGGATCTGAAGTCCAAAGACTCTTCATAGCTAGTTAACATGAATATAATCATTAATAATGTGTCATACATTTACAGTATGATTGGCTGTGTATTAAAAAATGCAGAGAATGGAATTGACAATTCTATAAAATGTAAACTGTAACATGATTTATGTATGGAACTGTTGAATTACAGCTCGGTGACGACACTGTGTAGTTCACTGGTCACTGGTAATCAGGCTACTATTTGCTGATGACGTTACTAATATAAAGTAACATTATGTCAGCTGATTTTTCTTGCAGCTTAAACATTCGTTAGAAGGTATTGTTTGGTTATCTTTGTTTTTTTAAATGGTGATGTTGACACATTTCTTACTGATTGACCAGTAAGGTGATTAAATGAATTTATGACCAGGATTTGTCCCACAAGTCTACAAGCCTGATGCACTGAATTTACTAAAACCTTAAAATTGGTTAGAATGTAGGCAAATGCAAAATAATGGTGTTCAAAATCCGTTGAGTGAAGAGAGAAATCCGTAACATGCTCTGAGGCATCGGGGCTATCCACAAACTTTTAGTCAGTAAAAGGCCTCCATAAAATGAAGAGTCCAGAGCTGCGGCCTTAAATTTTACAGATTTTATTTCCATTAAACTTCCTGCCAAAATGATCTTCAAGGCCTTTTCCCCTTAATCATTATGTGTTGCAGCCATTTTCAGGTTTCACGTGAAGCAAATGCTCACTCACGTAACAAATGTCGTTTTATAAAGTGGGACACATGGACCCTGAAAGGACGCTATCAAACGAGGGCACATGTAATTGTAAATGGGTGCATGGGCACAAACTCCAAATCCAAACATCAGTGTTTATCAACCGTGGTCGTAAACTGTGATGTTTACTGAACACCAGGAGCACGTATTAACAGGGAGGTCTTGTCATTTTTCACTTTAATTCAGACGAACCCTAAGGGGGGGCTTTGTGAAAGAAACGGCTTCTTGCATGCAGCAAACTGAGGTTCTCAACTGAATGACAGAGCATTTTTAAAGTGAGATAAAAATGCAGACAACTTGACCTGATTCTTTCCCCTTCACAGCTAAAAGGCAAAGGCAGGACATGTGGTCTGGCCTAGTTACACCTGACTTCTCCTCGTCCTCACAGGTATTTAGAGCAAATATATATTCAGACGTGCACTCTAACAATGCCTCAGCCTAAAGGGGTAGGCATCAGTAAATTTCAATTTTCTCCTTCCAAATCCATGGGTACACATTAACATCTAAATGCCCTGTTTGTTAACTGTGAGTCATAAACCTACAGCAGAGGCACTGGGTTTAGAGCACGGCTCTTCAACGCATCACTTGCTGCCAGCTACCAGTGGCTCGTCGCCCCTTTCCACCCAAGGGCTAATGAGTCAAAGACATATTTGAAAACTTAATTTGTCTTAACTATCAATCAAAACATGAATAAAATACATATAATTTGGATAGACGAAAACCAAATAAAAAAAATTAAAATAATGAAGAACATTAATAATACTGATTAAAAAAAAAGTTTATCTCAACCTTTAATAATTTCTCTATTGTTTAATATCTGTGTATCAAGAGCTAAAGCTAAAGTTCGCTACCACACAGCGTGAATGATGCGTTTACATCTGCCATGACGATTGACAAACACTTGTAAAGTGCAGTCAGTTGTGCTATTTTTGTCCAGTAGACGGCAATATTCTGCAGAAAATAAAATTAAAAAAATAAAAACAGCCTATTTGGTCAAAATGGAGGAACAATACCGGGCCTTGAATACATGGATGTTCTTTGTGTCTAATTAATTAAATACTAGTCTGACCAACAACCACTCCTCCTAGGCGTATGTTACGTTGCACATTATACGACCGCGCAGGAGCTCTGAGAGAACGAGGCAACGTTTTTTGACCCGTCACTATCGGCACAGGAAAATAATTGATTGAACCATAACATTTTGACAACTCTGGAGACTAACCATGTAAAGTTGACACTATTCACATTGAGAGAGTTCCAAGTCCATTGGTGTTTATAATAGCATTATCCTATTCTTAATTTAGTTAACTAACGGACTATTTAAGTATTAACGCCCAATGTAGCATGTCTGCATTTGGCCATTATTAACACACACTGCACACTGGCATCAGGTGCTGTCCACAAACTCTTCATCATAAGTGTTGAGCGCCACAGAGCACACCGCTGCATAATAAGCCTTCTTCTGTCAAGGAAGTATTTTCTATTTGTGATATTACAGCTATAATGGAAGACTGCAGTGCATTTGGCCCTGACAGGGCAGTGGTGCATTACACACACACACACACCCCCAAAACAAATGCAGCCCACTGCTCCTGTGTCCAGCACTGATCACTAGGTTGATAAACTACAATGGAAACATCTCACCTTGTTTCAAAATACGGAAATATAAGCATATGACATCTGTTGTATTTGTTTCGATGGACAAAAACAGTGTGTTCGCAGTGTAAATAATATATAATATGGGCAGTGTGTAGTTATGTAGCCAACCAACCAAAAGGTGACTCCGTGCTTCCACAGTCTCTTTTTAAAACCACTTCATTGAAAAATCTCAACCTTCTCTTCTTGAACTACTGGGTAAATTTTTTTCTGATAATATATATTATATATATCATTATAATCGATTGAATTTCATTGACCAATCCGTAATCAATCAGGTTGCATCGTTTCAAAGCCACGGGTGGAGCTCAGCACTGGCTTTAAAAAAAAAAAAAAACAAAAAAAAAAAACAACTACCAGTCTGGCAGCTTCCTGATCCACTAATTCTAGAGTTCAAATTGAGTCGGTAGTGAATTAGAGGGTTTTGGCTGTGTCACACCACAGTTTGGCCTCCTGTGGGTTTGCCATTGTATCTTTTTCTACTGCTGTAATTATGACGAGGGCTGGTATGCCATGTTTATAGCAGACTACCATCACTTGCAGTACTATGGTGCCAAACCCTAGTTGTTTCAAAGTCAAACCCCTGTCCAAAGACCAAGGGTTTAAGGACATGTCAACACACACCTTCTTGACCTGTATTTTACGTCTGCAAAATTTAAAACGTCAATTAGTGTGACTGTATATCCTACAAACATCAACATCCATCTTCTAGTTGTTTGGACAGTTTGGACACATCTCAACCCCTCTATGAGTTACTGGGGGCTGGGATTTCAGTCCAGACGCACGACTTGCGTCAAACCAGCCTCTCTGAGTTCGGTGGGTCTACAGCTGACAGGCTGACACAATTGTCAAATGGACTGTGAGGATTTGTCCACTGATTATTATTGTCGAGGGCAACGGTGTCACTGAAGTTTTAAAGGCAACTCTGGACACAGTCAACAAAACACCATCAAGATTCACAGTAATTACTTAAATCCACCAAGTCTATGAGCCAAATACATCATTCGGTCTGTGGTTGCCAAAAGTGACCCCCGAGCCGGGGGTTTGACACTTAGATCATTCAGTATAGAATTCCAAAGACAATCTAAATTCACATTTGTTCTATAGTGGTCAGAGCATCTTCTGAGGTAAACACTAACAGTGATCATATGTTCTCTGAGAAGGTGCTGATTTTTATTGAAAACAACTAATAATGTCTGCCGCTCTGTTATTTTTGAACAACTCAGACTTAATCAATAATCTATTGTCTTCCCAAATCAGCACTCTGATCGATTCTCACTCCTCTTTTCAAAGGAATGGTCTGAGTCTATACCTGTTACCTCACAGTTCTACAGAGTAACTGAAATAAGGCAGTATAGACCGAAAATCTGAATGACCAATTACTGGAAGGTTACAAGCAGAGAAGTTAGGCTTTCCCTCAGAACTTCGTACACTCCCTGCTGTGTGAAGGACCGAAGGCAGAGCGACAATCTTTTCTGTGCAAATATCAATAATCCCCCTGAAACTGTTGTTTTTAATTAACTGACACCAAACAAGTACGTAATCAAAAGAGCAAAGCCAGCACACATAAATGTTCAGAGAATTTGAAATCCAAGGCAACAACCGAGGAGCTAATCTGCGGAAAAAAACATGGGACACTAAGAGTGTTTAAAAAAAAAAAACTTTAATTAGTTTCTACGGGCAATAGTCTAAGCTGTGGGCTAAATGGAACACAGAGACCAGGGGGGGTTGTTTCACTGCTGCACTTTCCCTTCTATTTCACCCACACACAGTGCACTGAAAAAGATCATTAATGACACACACTTTGCATCTGTTAGTCTGTCAAATGTCTCGTATTGACTTTGTGATTTGCAGCCAAAGTCTGGATCATCTCCAATCCTCCTTAACTGCTGTGAGGTTGCCTGAACACGGGAAGAGCAGAAATGTATTTAAAGTCGTTCACATTTCCCGTAGGAATTTGAGAGACAAGAGTGCTGAATTTATTTTTTGTGTCCTGAATCTACTTCTGTTATTGAAGGACAAGGAGAGACATGAAAACAGTAGTGCTTTTCTTTGTTCCTTGGTTAAACGCACGACCAGAGCGTCTTTACATGCAGAAACCCATCTACCGTTGCGTGTTGCCTTCAGTTTATACCGAGGCGACCTTCGTTACCTCCTGCTCTCTTAAATTTTACTCTTCCATTTCCTGGATACGAACACGAGCAGATTTATGGTCTAGGATAAGTCTGTGTGTACCCAGTACCGATGGAGAGGTCAGGAAGTGAAGAGACAGTGTCAAAAACAGCAGACAGGAAAGACAAGACTCCCTCCCCCTGTCCTCCCCCACCTGAAGCACAAACACAGCATCCAGCAGCAGCGACCTTTCTTCTCTCTTTTTGTAACCTCAGTGTCAAGCTGAACTCTTCTCTTGAAAGACGCCTGCTCTCCGACACAGGAGCTGCAACACGTGACATCACCTTAACGTCACTTCAAGAAATCAAGGTGATCCAAAGGAAGAGCGAAGGACAAAGACGACAAATAGTTTCGGTGAACTGATGTAACAGCGGCTGAACTGAAACAAGCAGACAAGACTTTAAAACATGTAATTCTTCTTAATGAAAGACCACAGAGAGTAATAATTATAATAAAAACACACATATGTATTATAATTATAAATATACTGTATATAGACACATATATAGATAAAATAAGTATATATATACATTATATGTGTATATATATTCAGATGTATGCTCCTTTTATTTATGAATAATACAAATAATTGAGAAACTAAACCAAAATAGCGGCCTTCAAAATAAAAGCCTTGTAGTTGTACCACATAGCTCAGTGTGATACAGTAGGCGCTGTAGATACACATTAGTTTCACTATTTATTTAAAATGGTTGTGTTTTAAACAGTGGAGGGGAGTGTGTAGGGACAGCAGTTTAGAATTTAAACTCTGGCTTAGCTTAAAGTTAACCAAATCTGTGAAGCAGCTATTTGTCAGAAAAAGAAACCCATTTGCACATCCTTAGATTGTGTAATATATCCAATTATTTTATATACTGTCTCAGACTGTGGTGTGCAGGAGAAGTACAAAGAAACATATTGGTATTCTGCGTTTGCCTGGTGCCTCTGAAGAAAAAGAGAAGTAAAAAAAAAATCGATTTCTGAATGCAGGTGTAAAGGGAAATAAGGTTTTACTCATCTGAAACCGTGAGAAAAAAAAAATCAATAGGCGTTCCTCGCTTTTAATATTGCAACAGGGATTACAATTAAATAAAGAATGTGTGACATCAAGAAGAGTTGATGGTTTAAATGTAAAACGGTAGCAGCTCTGAGGGCCTCGGCTGAACACTGACTTACCCAGGATACACTTACTTTTCTCTTAAGTAAATGTTAATAGAGCGTGAAAACATTTGTCCCTAACAGTAATAGACTGTGATGTAACATCTTATTCAACCGCTGAAGTTGGAATAGATGAAAAAAAGGAAGCAAGTTCTACTAATTCAGGGGTCTAAGACTTTCAGACTTTGGTCTCTTAGCTCAACTTTAGTTCCATTTCATATTAGTCATGGTTACATTTAAAGCTTGATTCTTACTTTTCAGTGTTTCCACTTGACACTGACACTTCCTCTGCTTGTGCTGAACCTTCTTTTACAAAGATGTGAGCGCCTCACACATTTCAATCTTTTGTGTATTAAAAAGAAGACTCTTACAGCTGACTCTACATTTTTACATCTGAATAACAACATCTACAACAAACTAAAATGTCTTCTTCTGACCAAACAAAACAGACACAGTGAAGGAAAAGGGAAACAGCTTCCTTTTCCTTGTTCAGCTCGTAGACCCCGAACCACCATTTGAGGCCCACTGGTCTAATATGTATGTTATATCTCAGTATATCTCTGCTCGGTCATTATTTCAACATGTCACTGTAGCCTTATGTCACACTTGACTTAGTGCAAGTGAGAGCAGGTCGCTCCAAAAACTAAAGTAGGCCATCTGTACAGTAAACATGCTGTCCCTCTGGAAGGTGACTGAATACATTGGATATGGTAAAGTGACATTTGCAGTCCTGGGCCATTCATGCACACTCAACTGACTGACAGTTGTGTTTTACGTTGTCCACATTTTTTCGGTGATTAGCAACAGCAAAACACCAGAACAGGAATTGTCTGGTAAATGCTATAATAAATAAATAAAAAAAAACAAAAAAAAACAATAATAAATAAATAAATGTGTACTATATTGATCCCATATTTGGGAAACTGTTGTGTAAGCAGCAGATATGCTGTTAACAGGCTGCTCCTAGCAAGCATCAAGCATGTGGTTCCTCTGGGAATCGAACCCAGGACTCCCTGCGTCCGAGGCAGGCGTGCTAACCGCTACACTATGGAACCAAATAATAATAATAATATTAATAATAATTCACTCCTCCTATAGGAATATTGCAGTGGTAAATAAAAACTAGTAAATTGTCCGTCCACACTGTGGCCACACGTATCTGCGGTGATAAAGGAAGATATGGAATGCTACCATGACAGACAACCCCACCTACAGTGATACAAGTCCAATTACTGGACCTCTGCTGTGGCAGGAGCTCAGCAGCTGCAGGCGACCATGAAGTGCAGTTGCATGAAAAGAGCAAGACAAATTGAGAGTCAGTAACTGAGATGAAAGAAAGTGAACGCCTCTGTATTCTCTGTGAGTAGACAGCCGTCTCCCCCTCCATCTATCTTTATCCACAACCAAATCTGCTTAAGCTCCCTCATACACTTATTCTTGATAAGGGGAGCAGTAACACACACACACACACACACTCACGGGAGGAAAGTGTGCTTTGCAGACAAAGTTAATTGGGCATAGAAGTAGAGTTTCGCCTTGGGTTTGACTTCCAAAAATATTATGTATAATAATAAACCATCGCAATTGTAAGAAGCAGCTCTGTATAACGCTCTGTCAGTCAACCATTCATTCATCTGCCTCTGCTTGATTCTTTCAGGGTCCCAGGAGTGGGGACGGGGGGGGGGGGGGGAGTCAATCCCAGCAGTTAACAGGCGAGGGCGTGGTGAGACCTAAACTGTTCTCCTGTCCATCACAGGTCCACAATCACACTCACATTTAGGGTGAATTTAGAGTAAGCAATTATCTTAATCCTGCAAGTTAAATTAGTACCAGGAGAAAACACACACACACACACACACACATATGGATAGCATGCAAATTCCATTCCCCAGTTTTAACCTCAGTAACTACTGGAGCTAAAGTAAAACATAACTCAAGGTTCTATGTTCAGCTCAACAACTTTGTCAAAAAGTCTCCTTCACTCAAAACAAGTGAACAAGGACATGGCAACATGTTCTGTGTCTGGAACACAGTATACAGCCTATTTTTTAACTCTTTTTTTTTGTCCCTAAACAAGAGTAAAATAAAATGTACTTTATTTTTAACAATTTCTTTCCATAAATAAATCAAATTTTACTGCTGCACTTCAGCTTTAAATGCTTGTTGAACAGGCACTTAGACACGAATGCCTAAGCCTCCTGCCTGTTAAACAGAGTCATGTTTGGTATTCAGAGTAACCCTCAGAAAATATAACAATTATTGTTGAAAACACTGACCAAACAACACACAACTAAAACTGCAGCCACCAAAACAGCTTATTTTATAAAGATCCAGCCAAATTCCTCTGAAAGGAGACCAAAGTTTGGTTTCACAGTTGAAAACTAAGAGCTTCTGTCTTACTTTACTGTTTTATTTATTCAGTGGAACAAAACAACTCCATTGTTTATTGTGTTTCACGAGCATTTCCCATCAGAAATATCTGCTTTCTGCCCGGTTACATCGATTTGTTTGGGAGGAGGCGAGTTGCATTAATTCTGAATTACACCTATTTGCTTCTTCATAAATAAGGATTGGACAGTGACATGATTGGATTGAAGTATACCGTATATTAATTATTCTGCGTGGGTCAATAAGAAAATCAGAATTCTAAGTCTTTAGGCATGTAAATAATGTGGGTGTAAGGAAATATTGACACACTGAAATATCATGATATTTCAATATTCTATCCATATTCTACAGCACTATTCTTTATTTACAAAGAGCATGCAAATATTTATGGCATTGGTTCATTTTGATTTATTTCTCTAGGGATTTCACCTGTAGATCGGTCGCCTGTAACATCTTCTCCCTTACCTCAAGAATCTTAGAACCTTCTGCATGCAGGCAAATATTACAATGTACAATTAGCCCTTTAACCGAAAATATATTTACTAGAGAACTAAACTGAAATTTGAAGTCTCGTTTTTAACACTGTGCCATTTTTCCCCACAGATGTAACCTTAAACCAGGCTCATACCAGGCAGCATTAGTCACATTGTGTCCTTTTTTTTACAGTATGTGCTCTGCTCTATACGCTCTTCATTTGTCACTGGGAGAATAATTTACTAAATTGCTCATGTTCTATTTAAGAAGATTTATAACTCCTGCTGGAGACCATAAAACCTTCATTGAAATGCTTTAAATAGATTAAAAATAATGTGAGACAATGGCTAATTTTCTAAAGGCTTTCAACCAGATTCTTTTCAACCACTAGAGCAACCACTTGTTAAAGCACTGTATTCATCCCTTTCATTAGGACATACCAGTTCTATTTAATATAGAAAACAAAATGTCTGTCCCCAATACAATTTTTTTTTTTTGGATTTCAATAAATGTATAATGAATGGAAGGCAGTGTGATAAAAGACACAGCTCTGTGGGCAGTGGTGACATATTAAAAATTATAACATTAAATTATAACTAGTAACAATGAATGGAGGACAACACACACCCCTTGCTGGAAAATATAAAAATCAAAAATAAAACTCACATCTTGGTCTAACACTATTATTTCATCTTTATGATACTGATACTTATTCAAGTCCGTCAGTTGTTTTTTTTTTCAACCACAAGTCATTTTCTCTTTGATCCTCACAATTTTGGAATCCAGTCGTGGGCCGGTTTGGACAGTTAAGTGGCCCGGATTCAGCCCGTGGGCCACCACTTGATAATCAATGCTTTAGAGTTTGAGTATTTAAATTAATCATTTGAATGATACTGATATCAACACTGGTATCGATCAATCCTCGTAGCTTCAAATGAAGATGTGGTCAATATTTGGCAAAAAGTCAAATAAGTGTTTTTTTTTTCAAAACTTACAAACTTTACAAAACGGCTTAAAGGCAACAACAAACTCTATGATAGAGTAGTTTTATATGTTTGTATTCCATCTCTTCTGAGATAAAACACAACAATTCTCCACTATTTTTTTTCACAATGACTTTTATGAACTTCCTCTCCTTAAATACATTCCTGTCAAATAGTATGAGTGAGAAAGTTGAGGTAAGAGATTTATAAGGACAAGCATTTCAATCAATTCCACAGCCTTCTTACTTGAGTCAAACCGTATGCCAAAAAAGCTCTTTTTAAAGGAAGGCCTGAACATCAACTTGACCGCCTGATTAGTCCTTCCAGCCCTCTGAGCCAAATTCTGCTCCAACATTACTGGCTGATGAAGGCCATATGCTGTTTTCCAAGAAGCCAAGATATACTGTTTCCAGGGGACCTGACAGGCAGCGAGAGAAATCTTAAGCCTCAGCATCCTCAGCACAGTGCACCATTACTCAGACCGTTATCAGAACTGAGCAGTTCTTAGGATGATGAACAAGGTGAAAGAGAAGAGGCGGCTTCACAAAGGGTGCGGAATCAGCACTTCATAATAAAAAAAAGTCATGGTCACACAAACAGTCTCATTCTGTGCACTTTGAAATTTGGAGAAGAGGTTCAACCTCCGACTGGTCGTGACAAAGACAGGTGTCACGAGCGTATTCATGGTGATGCCAACAATTCAGACTTTGACAGAGAGCACTTTTTTTTGCCTGATCAAAACAATAATAATAAAAAGGTGTTTCACCAGGGACTCGTTCTTCTCTTCTCTCATTAATCATCATTCCCCTCGTAGGAAATCCAAATTTGTTGGTAGTATTTCTAACAGCACATTTTTATTCCAATGACTGCACTAAGTATTTGTTGAATGCAAAATATGACGATAATAGATTCCGTGGACCTTTAAAATGATCTAAAGGAGGAAACAAAATCTGTGTCACTATCTTTTTCACACTCATACGTACACACAGACACACACGCGCACCATATGACCGTCTCCCTGCAGTGCAATGACCTCATTTACTCAAGTTTTGCTGTAAAATGGCCAGCAATGTTGACACTGTAGCTCCGAGGAGAGTGGGATTTTGCAGTAAATCAGGGCTACACAAAAAAAAACCTCACAGGGTTGACTTCTGAGAGTCTAATTTTCCCCCGTACACTGACAAGATCTAGTGAATTAACCTTACTTCCATGAAGATACTCATCATGGCCTAAACGAGTAATTAATTCTCCCTCTTCAAACAGTTCATGTTTCAAAGGGTCCATCTAGGCGTTAATCTGCAGTATTTCTGCAGCCTTTGATGCTCCTGCACTTTTCACTTCAGGATAATGATTTGAGCAAACACAGCCAGTCCAGACTGAAATGACATCCATCGATCCGGTCTGTCAATGACCAGCGTGTAAGGAGAATCCACGGTGATCATCCCCTGGTTTTCATATTCTTCTCCATCAACATCAGCTTACGGCAGACAATACAGAAGACAGTGACCGTACCCATTTAGATTATAGTATTACTTGTTGTTAAATACAAAATACCTGAAAACATTTGCAATCATATTTCCATAAAACACAGTAAACATCTCCGTACATCAGGTCAGTCCCCTTAATGGGTGCTAAAGCAGGCGAAAAATACTTCCATGAACACTCTTCTCATCCAAGAGTCACGGCTATATTTATAAATATATTATATAGCGAGACAACAGGTGAAATAACTTCAAGAACAAACAGGAACTGGTTCATCACAAAGACAAACGACCGCAGCATAAAAAGCCGCCATGTTTTTGTGGAGCAAAGCTTTTAAAACTCTCTACTAAAAAAAGAACGCAGGAACCTCAGCTCCTCAGGCCGGGAGATAGTGATGGTACAACAGAGGTGCTACAGGGGAAGTAAAGGAGTGAAAGAAAATAAATCATCTACGTCAACTTCGATCCCACAACAGAAGAGTGGGTTTAAACACAACCAAGATCTCACACTAACTGTAGAACACACACGTACACACATCGGATCAGGAGAAACTAGCATCGTGAGAACTATCACTGCAGGAAGCCTGTGGCATAGACCTTTAAGGGATGGAGCTTGTAATAGTTAGGGTTGCTAGTTAGAATTCCAGCCATAGCCAAGAACTAGGATATTGAGCAATGTTGAGCAATTAAAAAAAAAAAACACATACAAACACAAAACATGCAGCATAATGGGTTTAATACAATGAGCCATGTATCTTAGGGAATAAAAGACATAACATTTTTTATTTATTTATTTTTGCTATTTATCTTATTTTGAAAAGGTAAATTGCCTCTCTAATGGTTTGGTCTGCTGCGATCAAGACTTTCAAAATAAAGTATGAGGCAAATTTATTTATAAAACACCAAGAAAAGACGATGTGTTGACATTCCAGAAGGAGACAACAACACTGCCACAGTGCAAACATTATAAATCAGTGAACAGCAGGAGGGAAATGAAGGTGTGACACAAACTTTTACAACTTCACTCTCTCTACTTATCTCTCTATCTAAGCCTGCACGTCAAACAACAGCTTCTCTGTTTGAGCAGCAACTGCCTGCAGGAGTTGTTGGAGTGTGGGGACTTGCAGCACTCACCATCTTCCTTTTCATCGAACACTGGTCTCTTTGAGGAACTGTTGGCCCCCATCCTCTTCTTCCACTTGCCCCAGTGAAACATTGATGCTCAGATCGCATTCCTCGCCTCTTGGAGAGAAACTACAGCCTTGTGTTGGACTCGCTCTTCAGAAGACACAGAGCAGAGAAACCACACATGTCTTATCCCCCCGTACTGCCGCGGTTCCCTTTACTTTTTGGCTTAATTTCTTTATCCGTTTTTTTTATCTTCCTGGAGAATGAGCTCCGCGAGTTGAAGTCTGACAATTGAAGAAAAGCATTCGCCAGGAACACGGCTGCAGCGGAGGTCGGACAGGAGCCGCCAATTGGACTAAAAAATGACAAACTGCTCATTAAGTTGCAGCTGGAGGTTGACGTAATCGCTGGTACTGCTCAGGTGTCTTTCGTAGCTTCCAGCAACAAACAACTGACTTGTGTTGATCGAGACTGAGAACGGGAGCTCTGCCGCGTCAAGTGTCACGCAGTTCCTAAAAATACACAAACCGGAAGCCACCTGCTTTTTTACCCTAAAAAATAAAATATATATTAATGAAACAGTTAAAACATTTACAAATGTGTTCAGAAATTTGGGGGTGAGGAATACAATATACAATACAATATCATACCATACCATATTACATGTATATAGAAAATGACAACACAAAATAAGACGCAAATTGTTTAAAACAATTTAAAACATGTTAAAAAGGGGAAAAAAAGTTAGCATTTCATGTATGTAACTACAAATCAATTTATAGATGGAAAAAATGTTAGCAAAAATAAAAAAATTTAATAAAAGAATTGACCATAAGAAAACTTAACTTGAGGCCATTCTGCCAAAAGTTTATTGGTCAGACTGCACATGTATTGAATACAAATGAACGTCAAAAATGATTAAAGCATAGCTCAAAATATTACATTCCAACTGAAAAGCTGAAAAAGAGAGTTATTTTAGATTTACTTGATGTAATTCTAAAATAACTGGTACTGTATGTCGGTCAGAAAACCAAACTTGGACTCCAGTCTAGTTTTGAGGATAGTTATATCATTATGTACTTCTGACAAACATGGGAAAATAGTGACTGGGACCATATATTATTAAATGGAAAACCTTTCCATAATATAGCGCCTCATCCTTGTTTTGGCCGAGTTACTCATTTTATACTGAAAGTCCCAAAACGGAACCTTGACTTATTTGAATTACTCTAACTTTGCAGAGCAGCGACTGTCTGATCAGTGACTGTAGTGGAAGCAGCTCTGTATTACACACATTGTCATGCATAACAAAATGCGAGAGAAGCAGCAGCAGCCAAACAGTATGGGATCAAACCGAGGTAGTCGCTGCTGTCCTTAGTCCATGCCACTGCTCCACAGTGTCACCAGGAGATGGCTGAATAGGTGAGAGGACGAAGGAGACGTCAATGGGAAAGACTGTCTACAATCTGCACCAAATAAACTATGGCGTTTCAAATTATTGGGTGCATTTTATCACGTGACTGTCTCCCACCCGACCAGGACTGTCATCGTTTGGTGATCACGTGTGCAGCGTCTAAACTTTACACGTGGACGGAAACTGTTTACAGGGTTGCCATGGATACGGATGCGGCGTAGCTAGCTCCTATTTAGCAAGAGTAAATTTGAGTTGTTTTTTCATATACATATAACAAATAGCTTTCCAATGGGATCTCAGGTATGGAAATAGAAGTCTAAATATTTGTTTGGATGAATCCAACTTTAGAGGCTAAGTTTCTGCTGTTTTTTTTTTTGTACAGAAAATATAAAAGCGCTGTTTTTACTGCGATATTATGTCTATAGACGAATTCGTTTGTCTATTACACATTTTTACATATGTGTGATAATACTTAAAGTACTAAATAATAAATACCAAGTCATAAATACACGAAATAATAAAGCCTAAGTTAACTCAACTCAACGAACCTTACAGTAAATCAGGAAAAATAAAAGTAAAGTAAAAACCATCGACCAACAGCAAGCATTCAACCTAAAAATAAATAAATACAGTATATAAGCTTGAAATAATTAAGCTGTAAATAAATATGAGCTGTATAGTTAGCTATAGTTTGTTTGTATTTTATGATAAATCCGAATATTTAGCCAAGAAAAGCTCAAGTTGGTTAAAAAATAAATAAAGAGGATAGTTTAAAGAATGATTTAAATATTTGTAGTTTAATTTGAATAAAATTACACTGGAACCTCCAATTACATATTGATTAGTTATTACTTATTAAACACATGTTGTTTATACTGCTGATATAAATTTAAAATGTTTGCTTGTTGTATAAAACGGCCACAGTTTCTTATGGTCAGAAATTCAACACATCTGTCTCAGTCGAAATGCATTGTGATGAATTCCATCATCCTGACCATTTCGCAAACTTTTTCTCTTTGATTTACAGATATGAAGTGGACTACATGAGTGGACAGTTACTGTAGACTGGTTTTGTCCAGTAAACAACACCCCTACTCTGCTGCGTTGCTTCAACAATGTCTTCCCCAGTGGAAGTGAAGGTGGAAGAGACGAAACTGATGGAGGAGGATCTCTCAGACCTGAAGCTAAGCCCTGTCTTTGGGAGCTGTGTTGCCAAACTACATACAGCGCCCCACTTCCTGCCCGAGGACGTTGAGCCACAGGAGTTGTCTGGAGGCAGCGTGATAGAGACATTATGTCTGAGCAGAACACAGTTGAACAGCGTTTCAGGAGATATTTTGACAAATAGCAACCTTAAGGTCAGTTTCCTCTTGGTTTGTGCAGAAATGCAGTGTAGGTTGTCCACAGCTGATCCATTCAACACTGAATGATTACATTAATGGTCTTTGCTGATCACATTAATGGCAGCTGTGTTCAGTTTATGTAGGTCAGGCCAGTAGCAGCAGTGAAGCAGCATTTATCCCTGTACTGGGAAAGCATCAAGGAACACAGCCATTAATCCTTTGTTATTAGTTCTAATTTCACCACTGTGACCTGTCAATATCACTGCTCCTCAAAAGGTACACACACACAGGAATCAAGGAGTTACTACGAATAATTACCTTTAAATGCAGTTGGTGCATCATTTAGCTTTTCATGGTCTTTATTGTCATACAGTATATTACATAAAGGGACAGGCTATTGGGGCTATAAAGGAGGCTAATGACTCTGGTTATTGAGAACATAGTGAGCACTTGCTTCATTTAGTGTTTTATGGGTAATTAAAAGACTTCAGAATCAATGAAAATGTGCTGCTGACAAAACCTGTTCAGTTTGGTTTTAGTTCTGACTGTTAATTATGTCAGTTTTATGTAGGTAAACAATGATATGTTTGTTTATGAATTGTCTGTTTATTCTAACCGCTCACTGTACTCTCTTCAGTATTTGTATCTTGAAGGAAACCACATTTCCAGTCTTCCAGAGTCCATGTTTATCCACTTGCCACACCTGCAGTGGCTGGACCTTAGAAATAATCTTATCGCATCACTTCCAGCTGCTATCGGCTTGCACAGGTAGGAGACTTTTGACCGTGATTTTCCAAATATTTATGAATTGTTTTTATCTCTTTTTGATGCACTAAAGGAGTCATTTTCTGCTAGTTTACATTCAAATACATGTCATGGACATTTTTTTGGACTATTTAACATCTGTATCTTTGCACTTGACTAATATATTATAATTTGGTCAACGTAGGTCTCTGAAAACGCTGCTGTTAGAAGGGAATCCAATCTCAGAATTGCCTGCAGAAATGGGTAAGCTAAGCTGTTGGTAAGCTGTTAGCTAAATACATAATTACACAAATCTGAAACAAGAAAAGACTATCATATAAATAAAATGTGATTCATTGCCAAGCAAACATCGTGCTGCAGACAGCTCTAGATTCCGGACAGCGCATAACAAATAAATAACACCAGGTGGCAGCAAAAAGTTAAATAAACTAAAAGAGAAAGACTCTCTCAGAGAGCTGTTGATGAGGGTCTTTCTTTAATATCTGTGAACATATCAGCATGTGTTCAACTAATCAGGCCTAGGTTTCACACTGAGTCAGTAAAATAGTATGAAATTATTACATTTCAGTACAAATGTAGATTATAAGTATTTTTGTTTGGCAATGGGATATTTCTAATGAGAAATAAGTGCAGTGGCTCAGGGGAGGTTAGGAAAAGCTGCTTTAGATGTCATTCATAAACTAAAACCTGTCACAGAAATGGTCAGGTGCACTTTCAAAAGCGTTAATCCCATTATCATGCAGAAGCCCAGCTTCTATGTCCCTCCACTGCTTATTGACTTCCAGTGAAGCCCGGCCTTAGTTGAAGTGACATTTCTGCTGTATTTATTCAGTCACTGTCTCGCCCCCACAGTAAAAAAAAATCTATCCAGTCACTGCCACATAGAAGGCACTTAGAGGTGAGTTTTAACAGGGTTTGAGAGCAGAACGTATGAGAACATACATGACATTTTAGAGGAAACTGAGCTCTGTTCATTGTCTAAATAGGTCTTGTATATTCTTGATTGATCAACTGAATGTTGAAACGCTACAAACATTGCTGTTAAATGACTGTTATTTGGTTTACAGGATATTTGATTACACTCAAAGGTTTGAACCTGAGAAACTGCCCCATCACTTTTCCTCCACACGACATAATAGACCAGGGGGTCCAGGGCATCCTCCAGTACCTGAAGAGAGCTATGGAACAGAGACAGGTTCACCTGGCAGAACCCCATTCAGGTAAATCAGTGACACCTAAACTTTGAACAGTACAGCAGCAGGTTGTTCAATATTCAAATGTGCCGTAGCCATCTGTTT
>NC_024318.1:12085428-12119794 GCF_000523025.1 Cynoglossus semilaevis | reverse complement strand
GATCCTTGCCCTGGTACCGCTTCACTGGTGTGACTCTTGTTCCCTTGGAGACGCCACGTGCCACGCAGAAGCTGACCCTTTTTTTTCACCCCTCTGTTCCAGCGCTCAAATATTTTTAGCCAGATGAAAATGATCAATAACCCGTGGCCTCTGAACAGGAGCTCTCTGTCACTGAGCTCTGTCTGGAGGTAATCACAATGACAAGCCCAAGACAGCCCTCCACAGGAGAGGCTGGAGCTCCACAATGAGCAGAGCCCAAACCTTCAATCAGAGCGTTTATCTCCCTGCTGCCTACAAGGTTATTAACAAAGACAGGGCTGTGCTCTCTAAAGGAAATACTCCTCTAGGCACAGGACTCGATATGAAGAGCAGATTTGAATATGCACCATTCATATACATAATTCATATAGCAGTGATAGCAGTGAATTCAATTTAATGAACCTAAATTTATTTTATATTTACACCATGGTTCTCAAACCCCTGGCCTGCGGGTCACTTTTGGACACCTACATGCAACCCGCAATGAGATGTCAGCTGTTAGTTTTGGTCCTTTAATGGACTTTTAACAACACACCCAATGCTGCTGTTGAAAGATGATTCCATAATGTAATAAATGAAAGACCAAATCCTCACAGAGCTAAACTTTGGCCATCTGTGCACTGCAGTATCACACGTCCAGATTTCACTATGTCAGATTTCCAGATTGTTCTACACCCACTTCTGTTTGCCATTCGCTTTTCAATTTGCAGAGATGCCAGTGGTGGAGAAGCTCCAGCTGACAGAACTGATGGTGTCTAGTGTGGATGAGCAGGATGAAGAGGAGCTGGAGAAGTTCAAAGAATTAAAAAACAGGATGATGCTTCTGGAGCGAGCAGAGCTCAGATCAGTGGCACAGAGTGATAAAACTCCAAAGATAGGTCCTTGCCCTGTTAGCAAAAGGTAAGTAGACCAACATGTCCATATGACCTAAGGACAGTTTTGGTCAGATTGGATTGATTTGATGTTTTCTAATGTCATGTAAATAGATCTGAGTTTATCAAAGATTGTAGATAGTAGCACTGGGCAACAAACATTTTAGCAGTTTGTCTGTGCTGTTTAACATTGACTTTAGTACAGAGGTAGAAGTATACAGCATGGTGCCCACAAAGAGAATATAGCCTCCAGCAGAGGCCAGAGAATCGAAAATCTCCCAAGCTGATGCCACCACGACTCAGAGCCCAGGAGTGCTATAAAATATAAAGCACTTCTTTCAATTTATTTGTCAGAAAAAAAGCCACATCCAAGGCCAGCATGGTTCCGGAGCTCCAACTGTTTGGCCCTCATCACTGGAAGAGGCCAGAAGAGAGGAGACAGGCTGCAACAAAGGAGACAAAAGAGAAACAGGCCACTCAGGAACAGAGGATGAAGTAAGAAAATGTCTGCTGTCTTTCTTTTATACATACTAGTTGGAGTTTCATTGTATTGTTGTAAATACCATATCATCTGCCCTGCTGCAACGGATGGCTTTGTTCAATATATCTTCAACAGAAAAAAAATAACAGATAAGGCAGACTGTTGCTTCATACGTTGCTTTGTTTAGAACCGGAACTGAGCAGTGTAAGGATCAATATTATGTTCAATACGAAAAGACCAGGGGAACAATCAATTTTTACAAGACGCCTTTCCTTCCATTAGAAACCACCATTTTCCTAAGCATCAGTCTATTCAAATGTATTGTTGTTTGAATCTCCCTCAGAAACCAAGTGGCTCTTTCAAAGTGGCGCACAAACGCCAAGGTCACACAAGAGAGAAAACTGTCTGAGTACAGGCAGAAGAAGAGGAATGACAAAGAAAAAATGCGAGAGGTATGAGGACTAAATCGGATACACTTCTAGTTGATTACCACAGGGAGGCAGTAGAGCATTAATTCTGTCACGTCAGAGAACCCAAGTAAAACAATAGGTTAAAACTGACCAAAGAGATCATCAATTCAAAGCTTCTGAATTGGTTTTCAACTGGAAACAAAGGATGGTCGGTAACGTTAAAATGATTGTTGTTGAATTTGACATTTAAACCACTGTGAAGTTTATACCTGACCATTCGTTACAGCATAGACATTTGTTGAGTGCGATATTTGTTCTAGGAAGCAGGTGCTAATACAAAGGCCTATGATGAGGACAGCAGTGATTCTTCACAGGGGCAGACATCCACCTTTCAGATCCCAAAGTATAATGAAATCAGGTAAAACTGTTCATCTAAAAAAATAAAAATACAATTAACATCTACATCAGTCTGAAACTGAAACCAATATTTTGACACTTGCTTCCTAAAAAAGGTGTTTTACAGTAAGTCTTCAATGTTTTTCAGTCCAAGGACCACTAAATTGCTAAACAGAATGAGCAGGGACTCACTACTATAAGCGGCCTAGTGTCATATATAAATATACATTGTTATTTTTGCATTGTGTAGTGAGCCTTTCCACCAAAACATAGGTACATATATCCATGTTTTTATATGAAACATGTTCAAGGAAGAGTAAGTATCATTTATACACAGCTTCTCAACTGACACCAATGCCAACATCAACAGTGCCTGTCATCTGCGTGAGATACATACATATCTATACCAGAAATTCAGGCAGATGTTGTTATTTTCAACATAGATGCTGTTTACACTGCCATGCTTTAAAATGCCTGATATTTTGCACACGTTACCCAACTATTAAAGTGTTATATCCATGCCCATTTAGAGACATTTAAAAAAAATCAATTGTGTAATCAACCAAAAAGGTTTAAACCGATTTAGATCACTGAACTGAAGTACACTCTTAATGGCCTGCCAGCTTTGAGTCATAGAAACCTAGAGACACCTACTGGACAATGAGAGGTCACACAACCGAAACCAAACAATTTCTTTGTTCTTTTGAAACTACATTGTGCCTTTACAACATCATACACAATACATTTAAACAAATCAAATGAATTCTGTTAACATTGGTAAAATACACATTGACTTATGAGTCATATTTTAAGACACAGACCAGGATCCTACAGGCTCTAGCAAAACACTTGAAAATTCAGGACCCCCTTGTAATTTTGGACCTGTAAACCCACCAGATCCGCCAGTGAGCTACAGCGACAGATCCGTGTATGTGCAGAGATGATACAGGAAAGACACGTTAATCCTAGAGGCACAGCCAATGAACAGATGGCAGCAGCGGAGCGAGATATAGCAGAGGTCAGGACTATACTTTTACTATTCACACTATTTATCAAGTACATTTTCTACGTTGATCTAATGTAATATGAGTTCTTTTCAATTTCAGATGACCAGGTTGCACAGACAGCTTCTGGAAACCAGAAATGCTGCAGGAGAAAATGAAAAATGTTTCACCATCTTCACTGCAGACAACTGGACACATTTTAATGACAGAACATGAAAGTGACAATTGATACTGTTTGATAATTTTGACTGGATAAGCAGAACTCTGCATCGTGTGTGTGATCCTGTTTTCCTGCAATAGTTTTTTTGTCACTATTGCAGATCAAACATCAAATAAAGATGATTTTTGTCTCTTTCTTTCATTTCTTTTTTATAATATATGTTTAAATAGGAAAACGCTGTTTTTACCTAACACATGTACCACTCAAACGAGGTCCACAATCAATACATACACTGTGTGTGTATAATATATATATAATTTGATCCACTTATTTTAGAAAATGCATTTGTTGGAGAGGGGAAATAATAGTATTTAAAAGTATATTGGAATAAAATAGAATTCAATGAACAAACGTTAACTGATGAAGGAACTGTGTAAAAATTTGGTCAACTTACAAGTTGATGTTGAATCATTCCTCAACATTACTTTATTGATGCTTTAGGAATAATTAAAAACCACTAAAGCAAATGGCTTCACTTACGTCAGTGTTACTGAACACGTACGTTATAATATAAATGGTTACTCTGTTGTTGTATATTAGGTTAAATATTTCGTTTGATGTAACACATTAATACATTAAAACAATCCCATATTTGATTTTAGTGTTGTGATTCGTACCTTTATATTTTCGACACATTTTGTATTCGAACTCGTAGGCCAGTAACGTCTCTTTTTGCTGCATAGAAGAATACTACATGTGTACATTTTCAGTAATGCATGGTGGTGTGTTGAGAACAAAACGCCATCAGACTCTGTCGCTGGGGAAAAGTGAGGTTTTCCCCAGATCAAAGTCAGTTGTGATGAATGGCGTCAAACAAGGCAAAGTGAAGCAGAGACAGGGGAAGGTTCAGGCCTTGTCTTGGCTGATTTTTTGCTCTTCAACACACAGCGAGCGTGATGTCAGCGATGGCAGTGCTGTTGTAATTGACTTGGTGGGGGTGATGGCGTCATTTTATGCCCTGGTGTAGCCTGCTGCTTCTATAGCGAAGGGGAGACGGATCTTTGTCCGACGCGACCGTGGCTCCCTTGGCCGGGATCGAGCACCGCCGAGTCGGACATTTCACCCCGGGAAACATGGAGGCTGTGGCCGAGGAGCTGCGGGCCGGCTCTCGGGTACCTGTCACTATCGATCAAATAATTAACGACACACTGGTAGTCACGCTGACATTTCGAGAAAGGAGCTACGCGGGGATTTTACTTGATTGCAGCAAAAAGTAAGGCTTATTTTCCTTCTAGTTTCTTAATGCTGTGTAGTTTGGAAATTAATTTGTTCAAATCGCTAACGGCTAATCTGTCTTTGATGCTAAGTAGCTTGTTAGCCGTGAGCTAACCGGGCCTTCGTTAAAAAGACTGGGCTTTTTGTAGCTGCTAACTGTTAGCCAGATGGCTCATGGCAAACTATTTTCAAATAGGTGTGTTATAATTTGATCTATGCGTTATTTCACTTTTATAGAACCGCTAAGTAAAGACAACAACCCTAGGTGTGAAATTAAACCCAGTTGTCTTTTAAACAATAGTAAATGTCACTGGGTTCATCTCTAGCTTATTGTTAGCCTAATCAGGTCCTGAGAAGCTTAAGACGTTTTTACAGTAAAAAAAAAATAAATAAAAAAGAGCAGACCCTGGTCGAAACAGCATTCTTAATATCACTTACGATTCGAAATATGTTACATGATGAGTGTCAACTATGATCCACCGTTATGTTGAAGTGTGTGTACATTTTATTGTAAGGTTAAAATGAAGTTATGTATGTTTAGAAGCTGTTTTAGAAGTGGATTACAATAATTATCAGCCACTTTGGGATCTACTGAAACAATAGGCTGAAAAATATCGAATTAAGTTATTATATAAGGGAAGGTTTTTAAAGGCAAATCTAGAAAGACTTTTTAATCACTTCATGATTGGTGTTAGGGAGAAACAGAGCTATTATTTTCATTTAAAGAAGCTAATTGTTCAGATCCATAAAGGTGGTGCTCCTTGTTATTAAGTTGGTTTTAATACTTTTTGTATCACATGTTAATGCCTTGTGTTAGTCCTGGTGTTGTGCACCTTAAAAGCCATCAGCTTTAGACTATTTATAGAGCAGCAAAATCAAAACCTGACCAGCTTTGCCCTTAGCACACTTAGATGGTTTTTCATGTGAGAGCTCATATTCATCCTCAAAATAACTCTACCTAATGGGAAATGGCAGGCCTCGGGATAACTCAAAATAGGGCTTTATTTCAGGCCTTGTCACTGACAAAATTTTGACTTCTCGTTCCTTTTCAACTCACAGAGATGCATTTCACGTAATTATCTGTTACACATTTTAATGGCCGGGAATCCCAGTTGCTTTTCAACTCAGGTTGCACTGTACCTGTGTAAAATAGCAACAGACCAATGAATCATGACCGGTCATATGCTGGTCTTAACTAGCACTGCTGCACTGTTTGTGCCATGTTAGTTACTGTTAAAGCCAATATTTGGCTGATTTGAGGGCACATATTAAAAAAGTGATATCAGCGGGCCTCACCAAGAGACAATTACTCAAAGGTCCCTGCTAGTTACTCCTCCTGGGGAGGAAAACAAGACTCCCCAAATGTACGCTAATTAATAATCTCATCACACATAAGCCCTGAGTACAGATAGATGCAAAAACAAACTGAAATCTCCTGGCTCCTTCTTTACCTCTCTGAATCCCAAATGGTTCATGGAATTGTTTTTGTTCAGTCAGATGTTGGGGAAAAGGGGGGCTCTTGGGCATCCTGTAGTCTCTTTGTCTTCTGTCTCCTGACTAAAGCAGCACAACCATGTTACTGTTGCCTGCCAGCTACCTCTCAAAGACTCCTTGGCAGTTGGGTATTCTCTGGACATGTTTGCTGGTCCCAGACATTATGAATAAGAGAATGTTCAATCAGTCGAGAGTTGGCTAATCTATTGATCTTTTTTGTGGCCTTGGGGTAGACCTGGCTCTAAACCACAACCACCACTTGAAAGCATTTTCAGTTTGCTGTAGGATAATGTCATTGGTCTATTCAAAGTAAAATAAAGTAGGTCACCTCTTGGAAAAAAAAAAAAGAACATTTTTTTATTTTATTTGTATTTAGTAAAAAATACCGAGCATTTTGTGTGGATATCATCTAGAAAAGCAACACGTACAACAAACTAGCATATTCATATTGAATAATACAATTAAATTACAAAGAAATGTTTCATCTTTTCTAAGAATAATGTTTCTGCTTCTCTAGACCAGACTGAGTCATGTGTCACTAGGGAGTCACTGGTTAATGAGTTTGAGTTCTTAGCTCGTTTCAGAAGCAACATTCTCTCTAAAAACTGCCATTAAAACAAACTGAACATTTATAATGTGTTTGTGTGGCTTCACACTTGAAACATAACTTAGAGATCACTATGCATTAAAAAAAGAACAAAGGCTCTGAAAAAAATTAGATACATGTGTATCATTAACTATTTTTCTGTTTTGTTCATGTCAGGTCTGGGCTCTTCTGTCTGCCTGAGTTCAAAGCCAAATCTGAGGAATGTCCAGTGGCTAAACTAGGCTGTGAAACCTCAGAAGTTCTGAGTGAGGAGTTGGTGTCCCATTCCCCCAGCCAGAATTCAGACAGACCAAAGGATGAAAATGCTCTCCCTGAAAACAGCATATCTACTGCACCTCCTCCCTGCCCTATACCAACACCAGTACCCGCTGGACAGACTCCATACCCTCCTTATTTTGAAGGAGCTCCCTTTCCCCAGCCTTTATGGGTGCGCCACAGCTATAGCCAATGGGTACCTCAACCCCCTCCACGACCAATCAAAAGAAGGAAGAGGCGAACACGAGAGCCAGGCCGTATGACTATGAGCACAATTCGTCTAAGGCCTCGGCAGGTACTATGTGAAAAATGCAAGAACACATTGAATAGTGATGAGGACAGCAAAGATGGTATAAACAGTGCCAAGACATCTAGAAAAGATGATGCACTGCAAAGTGATGATGATGGCGAGGACAAAGAAATCCCATCAAAGCTTTCAAAAAAGGAAGACGTGGGTGCAACCAAGGACACTAAAAGAAGGGAGAATGGCACCAACTTTGAAAGTAAGCGCCTTAGAAAGGACAAAAGGGGAGAATCTGATGTGGACAAGTACTCCAGAGGTGAAATGACTATTCCTCATAGTCCTGTCATAAAGATCTCCTACAGCACTCCACAGGGCAAAGGGGAGGTCATGAAAATTCCCTCACGGGTCCATGGTTCAGTCAAACCGTTTTGCCCCAAACAGCTGGCACAAAATGGTGTCAGAGAAAACGGCAAGGCATCTTCAGAGTCTACCAAGGAACAGCGGCACATCCTAGATGCCACACGGTCTGGCCTCACTGTGTCCATTCCCAAACTAAAACTCACCAGACCTTATACAAATGTGTCTCAGGACTTGCCTTCTCCAAAGATCCGCTTGAAACCCCCTCAGAGGGCAGGTGAGGAGAGTGTGGATGAGTATGAGGCAGAACTTATAGAAGACACTAGGAGGCAAAGCCCCAGAGTCCCTGGACCTTGTCTTCCCCATTCTGAAGACTCGGGGGAAGGCAAAAACTCTCTGGAATTGTGGTCAGGGAGTTCTGGAGAGGAGGCCGACAGAGGCCATAGTGACCTTACTCTTCTTATCAACTTCCGTAAACGTAAAGCGGATTCCTCTAGCCTGTCAGTCTGCAGCAGTGACAGTCTAGATGAGTCCAAGTCGTTTAGCTCTGACGGTACTTCACCTGAGCTGTGTGATCTCGCACCTGGGGAAGACCTTTCTGTAACCTCGTCATCTGTTCCGTCACGGGAGGACTGTAAGACGGTGCCACCGCTCACAGTGCGGCTCCACACACGCAGTATGACAAAGTGTGTAACAGAGGATGGTCACGCTGTGGCAGTGGGTGACATTGTTTGGGGGAAGATCCACGGCTTCCCCTGGTGGCCAGCCCGTGTCCTTAGTATTAGCGGCACCCACAAACAGGAAACAGCCACTTGTGAGGCACAGTGGCCCCAAGCAAAGGTCTCGTGGTTTGGTTCACCTACCACTTCCCAGCTCTCCGTTGCCAAATTGTCCCCCTTCAGGGAGCTCTTCAGGTCCCGCTTCAACCGGAAAAAGAAGGGCATGTACCGGAGAGCCATCCTGGAGGCAGCCAAGGCTGTGGGTCACATGAGCCCAGAGATCACGTCACTGCTCTCCCACAGCGACACGTAGGTTAGTTCAAAACCGTCTCCCATGAATATGGTTCTGTTGCAATATAATGTGTAAAGCAAAAGCTGGATGATCCTTGATGACATGAAAACATAATGTTGGATTTTTTGAAAAGGTCTTCACATTGACAGGATTGTTAACCTCAACATATAAATGAATCATTATCTCTTCCTTTGTATTATAACATAGATCTACATGTCAAGGATGGCAAGAAAGCTGTTAGTAGATGTTTTTAATCAGCTTCACTTCAATGTCGAGTCATCTCCAGTACACACAGGTTTTAATTAGCTATGACACTAGTGGGCCTCGGTGGAAGATCACGGCAGGAGCGTCTTTTTCATTTTTATACATATGTTCTTTCACATCACATTTGTGCTAAGGCCATTTTAATTTATATTTTTATATTTTTTAATTTCTGAAGATGGGCCTGATCCTTGCATTAGTCTGTGGAAATGTGATATTTTGGAACTTTAATTTTCCACATTGCAAATAAACAAATAAATAAGGTTAAACTGTATGCTGTTTTGTGTACAATTTTCCATATCTGTTACTTTAAGAAATCCCACTGCCTTTATTAGTTCTAACACATTGCTCATTGCACTCATAGCTGAGTGTAGTACAAAGGTTTAAGAAAAAGTACACATTGTCACATTTGTATTTTTATCAATCTCCTAAGGTGCTGTAGGTGCTGCGGTTTTTTTCACAGAGTAATCCTGGCTCTGTTAAAAAATGTTTTATGGCGTAAGCCTGAGGGGATTCTGAGATCAGACATTTTGCAGCTGGCCTGTTAAGTGGATACTCCAGCTGTTTATTTGGACTTCTGCAAGAAGAAAGATATGTAACATGTGAGGATTGTACAGTTGAAGAGACTGCTTTTTTTCAGTGCCTGCCTCAATTAAAACACTCATTGTTGATGATACATCGCTGCAGCAGAACACACTAAAGTGCTGCTAGGTGTTTGTGTAATACAATGACATAATGACTGTTACTGAACTACAGTACTCTGTATAACCTCAGTCAAAGATAGTCTCTGGTGAACAGGACTGTTCAGCAGACTGACAAGAAGCAGTGTTATATTGAATTTCTTTATTCATATCATGTTGTCCCTTTACACTGGATATTATGACCTGCCAAAGTTGGTGCTTTGATAAAAAAGAGGCTGCTATCTAAAGGACTTGTACATCCTTTTTTTGTTTCCACCTAGTCCACATCGATGTTGTGAATACCTTTGTATTTGTGTATATTTTTGGATTTTACCAAAAAGCTATAGAAAATCTTTCAAAACATAGTTTCTAAACCGTTTGCTCTTTATCACTGGAGTTAATGATTGCTGCTCTGGGGAGATCTCCTGGATTGCATAGCACAAGGCAGTTGCTAGGTTTAAAGGGACAAAACCTAAAGACTGTTTAATAACAAAGAACAATGAAGCCAAGCCAACCCTCTGTGAAGCACAAAAAAAGAATCCCAGGGCTGTGATGGCTCAAAATGTTGACTTAAGTCTGAGGCCTCATTTTAAAGTGTTCAAGTTCTAACTTTACCACCCTCCCTTTGCGGCACTGTTTCTGGCTAACTGTCTGTTAGCATGTATTTATCTGGGGTTTAGTCCAACTTAGCTGTTAGCTTATCTGCAATAGCATTTCTTTCTCTGTCTCCCTGCTCCACTGCTGTCTATAGTGTGAACTGCATAGAGCTGAACAGCTGTAACCCCTGGGAGGGGGTCGGATTAGGTTTGTTAGCAGTGCCAGCACTACAGTAGCTGCTTACTGGTAGTCCTGTATCAGAACATTTCTAGCTACGCTGCTACAGAATGTTTGTTGTGTGGCTGATGATTAAGCCTGAGTTCATGAGGACAAAGTTTACAGACAATATGGAATGAGCAAGAAGTTGTAGCCTTTTGTTTCAGGCCTGTATTTGTAGCCAAACCCTTTTTTGGTCAACAGTCTGAGAGCAGAACAAACATTAGGACGCAGACTTGTTTAAGGACACAGGTTGTACAACTGATGGTCAATCAGAATAAAAACAGAGAATTCCAGAAATTTTTTCCAGAAGTTTTTTTTTGCCTGCTTTCATACTGTATCTCTGCCAGACTCTATGGTTATTGAGTTCAGTGTCCCTGTGAAGCTTCAGCACATAGTTGAGAGATTAAATATTGTGTTTGACTTTTATGAGAAGCAGACAGGCAGCTCCCACAGTCCGCTCGCTCTGCCGAGGGCCTCATTACCCACAAAGACAAGTTGTTCTAAATAATCAGCCAGAGGTTAATGTGAGCCTACATTTACCACTTTTTAAGGGCCTATAAAAAGTGTTTCTTTCCTTATTCTGTCAGCTACACAGAGGTTACAGCTGAGTGGAAAATAGCTGACGTTCACCTCCCACTGATGCATTATCTGCGAGTTACAACCTTGACACGTTGAACATGATATCTCTGCTTGTTTTGAGCCTCATGAACTAATCTTGTTTGTTCATTGTGACTCTACATTTTCCTTTCCTGTTCATCTCATCTTCTTTTTTTCCCCGCTTTTTTCCAGGCTGAGGACTGAGCAGAGATCTCAGAGGTTTTTCTGAATTCTCAGACCCTGTCATCAAGAGCCAGGAGGGAGTACGTGCGGTTGCCACGGCTACTATTTATATGCCTTTTTTTCCCTTTCTTTCACAAGGCATGCGGAAAATGGCCGTCAAGGTGGAGTGTCGTTTTGACTGGATGAGAGAGAGAGAGCAAAAAGAAAGCGGCGGCCATGCATTCTATGGTCTCCCATGAACTATTCCTCCTTTTCATTTTCTAGAGTTAATCATATTTCAATAGAGCCGAATTACAACACTACAGGGACTCGAATGTATTTATTGTCTGTAATTGTTTATTATGATCCATTTGTACACCGTTCGCTACACTCTTGTAAAACCTGCTGGTCTGCTGCTGTTATCGTCTTGGTCCTCACCAGCCACGACTTCCAAGGTTTTACTGGTGGAGGCTGGTGGAATCTTTAGAGTACCAACACCATCCTCTGGACCATGACGCATCTTACCATGATTTTTTTTTTTTTTTTAAAGAAAAAAAGTCTTACTCTGATTCTTCGTACTTCTCAACCAATGTGAATGGCTCCATCAATAGACAGAAGAGACTGTTCCAGTTCTTCTAGCAATCACAATGTTCCATTCTCATGTCCTACATGTGTGGATGTATTTATACTGACCTCTGATTCTGCTCTGGAGTCGGGTTATGTCTCTTTTCCATTTTTATTTTTTACCTTATCACATCACGTTCCTTCCCCCCTGCGTTGCCCACCCTCTTTCCTGAAAACCATTTTTAACATCACTTTAATTATTTAAAACATCATGTTGGAGAAAAAAAAAGCACTTTATCTGTACCTTGGTGGCCTGCTGTAAGCTCACTGTCTGAAACACTATTGCGAGATACAGCCCTGATGAGCAGCAGGGGAGTTTAGAAGTCTTCACGGTTGACTATCCACGACCTTGGAGATACAGGAGATACAAAAATAAAAGTCTTCTTTATTTTTGATTTAGTTTATTCTGTTGAACCATTCTTGGGGACACAGGGCACTGTCTGGTTCTGTGTCAGCTTACCTAACGAACAGACACACAGTTTAAACAAAGGAGTCTGTTTTAACATTTCCACTGGAGAAACATGGAGCAAAAGGTGTCGAAGGCCCTTATGCATTTTCAGTTGAAGCTTTATCGGAAACGTTAAGGAGGAAAAAACATCGAACATGCTGTAAGAATACTGTGAATCCAACTGCTGAGTGCGAGCGAGACGCGTTTTCACGACTAGTGGGGACCTGCAGTCATGTTGAGTCATTGGGCAGAAGCAGACTGCAGCGTTGACCTTTAGTGACCGTTGTGTTGAAATGGTGGGGAGGGAGGCGATGTAGGCAGAATGGCAGAGAGCTGATTGAGCGCAGCTAAAACTGAAGATTGCACACAGTCACACTCGGCAAATGAATCCATCTTTTTCTTTTTTTTTTCTGCTTGTCTGGAAAGTTTTTGTTCACATCAAGGCCAACTAAAGAACCAGGCTCACTGATGTTGTCACAGAGAGATAATGCACTCCTCCCAGTTTGACTGTACACTAGCGAGCCCTGCAACAATTCAGGCAGCCTTACGCAATGTAACGAGGGAGGGAGAACGTCTCTGTGCGCCTGAAACGGTCAACAAGATTTTCCCATGTATGAGCAACATGGCTGTCTACTGTTGCCCATGTCGGTCAATGTTATTGGCTTTTTTTTTTTTTTACATGTACATAAAATAAAATATACAAGCAATATCAGTGCTACTGTGGCTTCTTTGTTTGACATCTTTGTTCAATGGAGTACTGTGATAGTGTCAGTCTTTCTGAAGCCTGTTCTGTCTTGCATTTGCGTCAATTATGACTCTTTCAGAGGGACCACCGAGATATATTAAATATGGAGTCATGTGCGTTTACAGGAAGAAGCAAATGCTTCTGCACAACTGAATACGCTGCATCAAGTAGATCAGGATCCACCAGTTGATCACACTGTTTTTGTTGTTATCCCTGTGGTAGATGCTATGGAAGTCAAAACAATTTTTTTACAGATAGCAACAATGTCATGTTGCTAAACGGAGATTGAAGTTCATATGTCACCACACAAAAAAAAACAAAAACAAAACCATCAGTGGTGTCGGCCTCGTCGGGCCATCACCTCGACCTGTTTCTAGACTGCTCTGGTGTCAGTTTCACGTTGTAACTCAGTAACGTTGCTTCTTGATTTCTTTTCAGTCACATGTTTGCCATCAGCCAGTCACCTGACCAGGTTTTGTTGACAACCCAGGAGTCTGAGGCTTTGAAAATCCAGCAGTGATTATGTTGCATTTTCTTGACGTAGCATAAAATCATTCAAACGCTAAAGGCTTGCATCCATCTGCGTTACCTTCCCTGCCCTGCTCATTGGTTGCAGCGGCTCCTTCTCAGCTTTAACTGTGTCACGCATGTTAATTTGTAGTGGGTGAGACATAAATAGAGCTGCTCAAGAATGTCTGTTGCATAACAAGTATGAGAGAATTAGAGAGGTCAAGGTGAGATCAGCCCATCTCCTCATCAGATCACTTTACTGTAGAGGCTCGGTCATAGATCACCCTCCCCCGTCACCACAAGCACCAAAGCTCGCTCTTGTTTCATGCCCCTGCTGGGCTGGGTCTGATGGCAGGTCATGCAGCTTCCACTTCCAGTCAGAAAACTAATTTTACAGTTACAGGCCACTGTTATGGTTCATTAAATCTGACATAAAATAGATGTAAGTGAGTCAGCTGAGGCTGTGAGGGTTTGTGTTTCTCTATTTACTTCCCCTTGTAGTAAATATACCAATCTAGTTTGCTTTAGCTACAACTTATTGGGCGACTTGCCCTGTTCAGGTAAACCAGAGGAGCCACCTTATCTAAATAGGTGTTGTTAATCTCTGTGTGTGTTCTTGCTGTTTGATGTTGACGTCAGCGTTTACAGACAGGTTTTGGAGGTTAGTTTGTTGTCAAAAGGTGGAATGACACTTTTGTTTATTCCAGAAATGCATGATATGAGTAAGCGATTGTTCTGACCAATTAGGTGATGTCAATTAATTTGTAAAGATGAATCAGATTTGAAAGGCTCCCACTGTATATCCGATAATTCCATCCACTTATTGTTGCTCTAAAACATTGTTTCCCAAACTTTCTTTCTGGGGACCCATATTTTAAAAGTCCAAAAACCGACCCAGTCTTTGGGAAACAATGCTCTAATGCACAGTCATTCATTCAGTGTCACATTCACTTTACAAAAGCAAACATACTGGTCAGGAGAGTGTCCTGGTGTTCAGAGTTACACAACACAGAAACGTCTTTGTTTGTGTTTGCTGCAGGTTTCTTTACACCACGGTGTAAGACTCTCAAAAATGTTTCACTGTTTGCTTTCCCTTCCTTCACTGCATTCCTTTCCTCTGATTGTTGAGAGTTATACAAGCAGTTTCCCCCAGATACTTAGATCCAGATGATTTGAACAAAATGATGTTTGATCCTGGGACCAGCAGTCTGACTGAGAGTCAACCCCAGGACTACTGCTGTTCACTGTCTTTGTGTTGGTGTGATTTCTGAGTGTGGTGAATTGCAGGGCGTCTGTCTATTTTTGGCTGTATAGTGTTAACAGTGTCATTTTAAACTCCAGCCTGGCACTGTTCATATTCTCTGGAGATAAATCTCTTGTTGGTTCTAAATTGTGCGACTGAGGTGCAGGCTGGGAGTGAAAGAGATTTTTACTCTCTTTGACTGAACAAACAGACATAGGCAGAATCAGAATCACTGTCATCAGCTCCTTTTTCAGGGGTCAGAAAATCCTCTGTGGTTGGGTATGATTAGCAACCTGAGCTCGCTCTTGCCCAGAACACACAGTTAGAATCAAACCTTCAACCTAACATTACACTTAAAGGCCAAACCACCCCCATCCTCCCCAACTGCAGTAGAAAGAAACTATTTAGGCCAATGACCTCTGAACTATTGTACTGTATACAGTACAGTGCAGTACTATAAATACTATATAAATGAATGCTGTTGTTTTAAACATTAGAAAAATATTTGTAAAAACCCAACTAATATTTTGGTTTGAAGACTGAGGTCAAATTGAATTTATATTTGCACTTTTTTTTAGATTAGTCAGAGAATGTTGTTGTTGTACTTCTCTGATTTTCTGTCAGTGTTGAGAGAGATACAGCCATTTCCAGTGCACACAATACAAAGTCTTCACCACAGATGGCTTGATGTTCATACCGATACCACAACTCGAATTATCTGCCAATACCGATCCGATACCGCAGACTTCCGTTGCTGTGTCCCTGTTTATTTCATGGTGCAGTTAAGTTGATTTGGGCCAAGGTGTCGGATCAGACGGCTATATTATGATCCTGAGTATTGGATGGAGCCATCTCTAATCTCAACTGCAGCAGTGGAACTCAGCTCTGCAGCCCTGCCAAAGTGGAATCAGGCTAATTGCTGATTTGGATATCAAACTTTAAAGACAATACTCCGACATGCACATACTTGTTCCACAAACAAGAACTTGGGAACAACTGTCTCACTGTGGATACAAAAACAAGTTCAGCAAACACACACACAGCACTGTGCTTTCAAAACAAACCCATTCTGCCTCAGCAGTAATCCTGGAGTTTCCTGCAGCAGCACCACCCATCCACATGTGCTGTTTTTACTCCTGCGTCTTTGAAACTCGGTCCCTGAGACTAACACCACGATTTCCTTTGAATGATAGATGTGAACACATGCTCACACTGGGGGTTGCATCATCCCTTTCTCTCTTTTCCATGCACCACAGTTCCATCCACCGCGTGTGGATCATTGCACTGCTCTATGGCTGATCAGTGCGGCGTAAAACTGGAACAAAAAAAAGAGGGGCACATGGTGGAGGGATGCTGTCTGCAGTTACTGCTAATGATATGCCTCCATGCAAGCTGTGGCCATAATTAACTGTGGAGGAAGCCTGGCCAAGACTGAGAGAGCAGACATGTCCACTGCTCCACATCAGACATGCTGGGTGGTCACAGTAACATAATGCAAATGTTAATACAGCCGTCCCCCATAATCCAAACCTGTGGTCTGCTTGAACAGGGTGTGGAGAGGAAAAGTAAAAAAAAAAAACAGTCAGCAAGATGTACCATAGGAAAACTATCCATGTAGGGTAGGAAAAAACCATTGTTCTATTATTTATATGTGAAAATGAACGTGATCAACGCAAACTCAAAATTCCACCGTCGTTGAATTATCACTGGATACACGTTATTATTTCCACATACTGCAGGGGATTAAAATACCATCTCAACTCCCAGCAGGCGTTTGTTGACGCTTCAACTTCCAGTCAGACACGTAGCTCACGTCAAACCGGCCTCAGCGAGCACAGGGCAGTAAATAAGTCGACGACTGACAAGCCACAGATATGCTCTACTAAATCTGATTAAACATTGTATTTAATTAATTAAAATGACCTATTGAGTAGGATTTAAAACACAAAATTATACACTGAAACCTAAAAGTACAAGTGAAAGAATCGTCTCTAATTCTTTTTTAAAAAATTTGAAATGTGCCTCAGGGTTTTTTCTTTCATGTCGTTAAATGTCAAGTTGGAACTAATGTGTTTGGCGTGCTTTATCTTTTAGGATTGTCATGGTCCGTCTACATAGCTAACATTGCGGAATCCAGACTTTGAATACCTTGCTATGATGTTTGGGCGGTTGGAAATGTTCAACTCGTGTTTCTGCGTGTCAACAATCAGACGTTATATTGTCACCTCTTAACTTGGAGCCGAGCATAGCCAGACCACACCCTGATTTCTGGACAGAACTCCACAGAACACTTTGTTTGTTAGCTGGAACCAGGTTTGAGAACTGTATTGGCATTATTGCTCTTGCTCTCAAGGGTACGTCACTGCTTCACTTCTTTCTTCTTTCTTTCAAAGACCTTGTCCCTGAAGTAGCTGGCTCCTCCTTTGTCCTTCATGTCTGAAATTGTTGCTCACATTTATGGTCTGCTCAAACTTGCTGGGCCAGTTTGTGAATCATTTTATTGACCCCATCGAATCATTTGATCACTAATGATTCTCATTCGTCTCGCCTTCTCGTCATTCTGCATTTCAACAGCTTTAACAGTTTTTTTCCCTCAAAGCTGTATATGAAGTGAATCCCCACAGAATAGATTAATTTCATGGGAAAACCCACGTTCTTTTTCTTGAGAAATGTTTGGGCCTCACCCAAAACCCTGTGTAGTTCCAAGAATTAACAGCAGAGAATATTTTCTGAGTATTTGGGTGTGGTGGATCATGAAAACTCAAACCCCAGTCTCAGGCTGAAGCCATGTGATCGGGGTTATTAAAGACTGTCCACTGACAGGAGCAGCGGTTACTTTAAATATTCGATCACTGTGTATGTGTGTGTGTGTCGTCTTATGTTGTGTCTCTCCTTCAGATACAGGCATACATGTGGAGTCCAGGCAGATAAAGAGGACAAACATTTGTCCGTCTCTTTGTCAAGGACACCTTTGTTTCAGGCCACTCCAGTTTATGACCGTGAGCTCTTCACAGGATCCTTCCAGGATGTGACCGTGGTTGGACTCTCAGCCATGAGCAGCAGCCCCAGGCCTGTGTGAGCAGCTGTCAGCAGCTCTGGAGAGAGAGAGAGAAAGAGAGGGAGAGAGAGAGAGAGAGGCAGAGAGGCAGAGAGAAAGTTGCCCTGCCCCCAACTTCAGCAGCCTCCCTGTGCTCACTGCAGGGACTGGAGGGGGGGATGGGCGTTTAGACAGAGAATGTAGGACATGTAGAAATCATGAGCAGTTCATCAGCTGTGGAAGAAATGTGCAAATCATTTTTTTATTTCCCCCGCGTTACATGAACGCACCACCCATTTGGTAACCGTTGCCTCGGCCTCACCTATCTTCACATCGACCTCCTTTTACTCGACCTTTTGTCCTCCTTTCAGTAGCTATATTTGAATTTAAACCCCAGTTTGGTGAAACATTCTGTTGTGTTTTTTTCAGATGTTTTCAAACGATGTGTTTCAGTAGGGAGAAAAAAAACAAATGATAAGAGAATGCTAAGTGATTAGCTATTGCATAACAAGCAGGGAGGAACACTTGAAGGAAGTGCTGTGTTTACAATGAGTTCAAGGGGCGTTCTGGGTTTGTAGATGTAGTCAACTACAGCAAAGATATTAAAATTCCCTGGAGTCCAGTGTAACTTTTCACTGAAAGGAGCAGACAATGAGGCCGTTAGCTTTTCAGACCTCAAACACAGAGGCTCAAGCTGCTTCTTTTCACGCCGGGATTGGGTTTGTTCTGTAATAAAGCACACAGGCCTATTTATTATAAGGGATTCTGTTACCCCTACACTTTTGGCTCATTAATAATGGTGGATTTGCAACGACATTAAAGGCAAAGCCAAAAAAAAAAAAAAAAAATCAGTCAATTAGTCAATGCTTGTGATCAGGTTGATTTGTATTTAATTGCAAATAATGAGTAATAATGATTAGTCCAATGTAGTTCTACTGTTTTTTTTTATTTTCTGCTAATATAACTATGAATGTAGCTATTCCTGTTTCAGTGTGTTTGCATTACAGTGCAATGCAAACACTGGTGGGGGTTTTTCTACATTAGAAACATTACCTATTAACCTTGCCCTTTAAAGGGGAAGGTTAATAGGTAATGTTGGGTTGTCTACGGACTATTTTGTTTGGCTATGAATGTTGTTTTCTGAAGTTATTTTTTGGGGTAATTGGCATCTGTCAAACAATCAGCATGTTTAGTCTGATTAATCACTGGGTAGCTGTGCATTAATGACAATTAACCATGATGGGTGGGGTTGAACTGGGGGGGGGGGGATACAGCGCTAAGTCGGTAAGTCACCATAAGGCCTAATGCTGTAGAGGCATCAGATTATGAGAAAAGTAAAAAGTGATGAGTAATTCATTCATTTATTGTGAAGGTGAAATGCTGTTTGCTATTGGTTTAAAACGAACCTCTCTCTCTCTCTCTCTCTCTCTCTCTGTGTGTGTGTGTGTGTGTGTGTCAATCAGTTCCTTTAATTCTTTGAAAATCAGTCGACCAATCAAACTACTCTTCAGGGAACAACATGAAGCAGTTTACCCAGCTGACATCGTGTACCTTCAGCTGCACATGGGAAGGTGTTCGATGAACACAGGTGTGGTGAGCTACTTGGCACTTGCACAGAGCCAGTGAATGCAGACACCAATCTCTTCATCTTCCATCTTTCATCGTCCTGCCTTTCTTCCAGCACACACACAGGTGTATTTATCGCCGTATCTATTCTATTTTAGTGTATCCTTCAGGCACATCTTGCCCCGAGGCTCTTCTGGTCCTGCCCTTTCCTGTCTATTATGCGGCACCACAGAGAGTGAGCCAGATATCAAATGCATGAGGCACAGCGGAAGAGAACATTCTTGGAGGACTGACTCACACAACACACAGGCGGATACATTCTTTGTGAGTCGTATAGTCATATAAGGTGTTGTCTGATTTCAGTTTTGAACTGTATCAGCAGTGTCGGGTGGGAATGGTGTTATCATCAGTTATACAATCATTGGTAAACAAGAGGAGCTGGTGTACACAACCAACCATCCGCACGAAACTGTATGTCCGTGTTGATTTCTGAGATTACTGTGAGCACGGCCTGAAGTGGCAGTGTATGTGTATGTGTGTGTGTGCGTGGGTGTGTGTGTGTGTGCGTGGGTGTGTGTGTGTGTGCTGTGCAGGTTGCCCTTACAGCTATGCTGATCCCATCTGTGAACTCTGCCTCGTCACAGCTTGATCCCAACACCACCTCCATTGTCACACTAATCCAGGACTGTTAACGCTTTAGCTTCTGAACCTCTGGTCTAAGCAGAGTGCAGTCTAATTATGAGTGAGAAGGGTTAAATCTGGGCATGTGTGTGTGTGCGTGTGTGTGTGTGACTCAAAACGAGGCTAGAGGATTAGCACTTTTTTGATGAGATCTCTGCAGCAGCTACAGGTGCTAAAATGAAACAGGTTTTCTCAGGATTGGCTGTAGGGGAAAAACAGTCCCTCAGACGTTATTATCAGGCAATAACTGCATGTTATCTGGAACTTCAGAGTACCTCTGTGTAGTATAATAAATACTACTGCGACATTCGATAATCAGTTCATTAACCAGATTATTTTTAATCTGATTTAATCAAGATTGATATAAACAAAGTGGGACAGACAGCACATAAACCACGGGTTTCCATCCGTTTGCTGTAAGGCAAGAAAACGAACCCCTCTTCCACCACGTGGCTCATTCATTTAATCATCAGATTCAGAATCTGTTGATTTTTTGTTCCACATTGTTCCCAGTTCAAGTTTTACCAACACATAATAAGACAAAAAGACAAAAACTACAGACAGTTGATTTCCCTTTTTGTGTGTCTGTGCAGGTGGCTTCAGTTCTTTGGGGAAAAAAAGAAAGCAGATTCCATTTCCCAGGTTGTGGTTAAGCTCATGAGCTTACTTGCTTACTGGAAGCTGAGGAGCTGAGTTTGCACAGTCTCCACCTCCAGTTCCCTGGGAACTGTTGATTCTTCAATATTTTTTGTGTGAGTGCACACTGGGATGTCTGGGTTCACCACGTGCTTCTCAGGTAGAAGTCTACATAACTGGCAGGAGCAAAAGTGAACAAGCTGGCTTTATGCACTCGCGGTCCTCCCTCATAACTCACATTCTTTGGCACAGGAAATGCACAGCTTTAAAGATACAGTTAGCACTAGCATGCTACATGTGCACTTTGTCTTTGGAATGTACCAGCAGATTTGCATCCTTATTTGCATTACTGCCACCTGCTGGGTCTACTTTACACTGGTAAATATTTCACCTGGAGGATGTGTCTTTCTACTGCAAAAGAAAAAAACCCAAAACAAAACAAGGAAATACAGGAGGTGAAATCTTTTACTGATGCAAACAAAACCAATTACTTCCTGTGAAGAAGACCAAGGGATTTTATTATAAATGTGTTTCTGTAGTTCATTTTAAATCTTCCTTGGTTTTTTTCTTTCTCGTTTCCTCCTTCTTTATTTGTCTCTAAAGCGTGTGTCATGGTGAGTCACTCGTTCAGATTGTCATTGCAGACTGAGTTCCCACAGGGAGGAAATGCCAATGTGTGCATTCATTTCCATTGCTGCACAGTCATCATCTCTGCCTGTGCTAAATTCAACAGATCTTTTTTTTTTTTTTCAAAACGAGGCTTCAGGGTCTCTGATTCAACAAGGACAAGAATCAAGGTCTAGATTTAAAAAAAGCAAGGTAAAAGGAAACCGGATGTATGTGACAACATGTGTTCTAATAACATGCTCCTATCGTTTGTACTTCTTGTCAGGGTCTCAGATGGTAATGTTTTACTAAAGCCCGCGACGTCACAGAAAAATACTTTCACAGGTGTCATTTGGTTAAAGTTTATTTGAACTGAGATTTCAACAACTTTCAGGAACATGGTGACGCTGACCTCTGCCTGTCGTTTTCATATTGCTCTGGGCCCAGCTTTGTTGTCACTTTACTACAAAATAATTGATGGTTTAAAAGACACATAAACACCCTTGAACTGTCCTGGGGACATCTCTGGGATCCAACGTTCAGATGACTGACACACACTGTTGCGAACACGTGCACACACACACACATGCACTACTGTGGAATCAACAGAAAAATAATCAATGGCCGATTTCACTAACGGAAACGCCCATCTCTTTCATGTGTTTAAATGAAGCAGCCAGAACGAACGCATCGATGATTGATCAGAGAATCAGAGCTGGAATTAATTACCCCCTGATTAATCCCATATCAGATGTGAAATAATTATCACCCATGTTCCCCTTCTCAGCGCTTTACGTTAGCAGAGCATGATTACGCCAAACAAACATAATGAAATAAGTGCTCGTTTAACCCCACATCATGAGACGCCGACATCATCGGCTAATGATGGAGTAGAATGGAAAAGGTAGGAGGCAGAGTGACCTGGGTCTCACAGGCCGTATGTTTAAACCCAAGCTGTTGCATAATTGAGGTTGTCTTTGTGACAAGCATGAAGACACAAAGGCCTAATAAAGAACCACGTATATATATTTGAATCTAAGGTTAAATCTTTTGTCAAAAGACAACAAACCCACTCAGGTTGTGTTGCTGTTTCTGGCGGATCTCTGTGCTGGTGTGTGTGTGTGTGTGTGTGGTTTGTGTACTTGGCAGTGCCAGGAAATGTTTGGACAGCTAACCACAGTGTGTCACTGGCTTACCTTTGGTCTGACTCAGCCAGGTGGCATTCTGCAGAACAGACACGTCCAGAGCTGGGTCCTAGGGTCTGACTGTGGAACCTGGGCCCGATTTATGTAACCAGGAAGTTTTTATTTATTTATTTATTTTTGTGTTCTCACTTTAGCTATTTTTGGCTCAATGTTTTAATAGTTCTTTGTTTATTTTATGTTTAACACTATGACTTCTTTGAAATAATTTAGTTTTAACTGATTGACATAATTGTTAACTTTTTTTAATTGATTTTTTTTCTTTCTGGTTTAACTTGTTGTAACATGTTTTTACTATGAAGGGTCAGAGCGATCAAGCTTTCATTATTATTTTTACAGGGACTTTGATTCCTATCTTGCTCTAAATATTTATTTTTTGTTATTTGTTTTTATGTTAACCCTTGGTCTAGAACATCAGATCAGTTTTTTTCTTCCCTTAAAAACAGAACAATGCCAAAGATCTCATGCACGTTAGCATTTTTATAGTTCCCACATGTCTTTCACTAACACTGCTTCATGACCTCTTGGGGTTATTGATTGTGGGTGTTGTTCTGTGTCAGTTTGTTCTACATTTCACAGTACAGCTGAGTTGTTGGCACAAAGAAGAAAATGTCATCTATGTTTCTGGAGAACTCATTGTCCGGTAACAGGGAGGAATTTGACACAGCTTTTACAGCTGTGGGTGGAGACATGACTCATCTTATAAAACCATCTTGTCGTTGACTCATGTGAAATTACAGATTGAACTATTTGGACAACAGTTTTGTCCGTTACCAAAGCTGCAACACTTTCACAGGGACTTTTAAAGCTCGCTTTCCAAAGGTGAATCTGAAAATAGAACAACTACTGACTGAGGTAGAATGTTCCACTGTTAGAAAAAAAAAAAAGAAACAGCTGCATTGCTCAAATTGAAGAGGTATGACAGTAAAAGGAAGGTTATTAAATTTGTAGTTTGTAGCCCTGGACGACCCTGTTATGAAGTACAGTACGCTGGACTGAATTAATAAACTCATGTGACCCCTGGTTTGTGTATGTGATGCATCTTTAACTGCTCTCTAACAGAATGCATGTTCAATACTGTGACAACTTCAACTCAAACTGCATTAATTTACTGGCTTTAAGTGTCTTACTATACAGCTATTTACAGTCAATTTAAAAGTAAGGCTTACATATTACAGTTCACGTAGCCAAAGTAGCAGAGTCACTTTAAACAGGCTGTGTTTGCTATTATTTGTTTGTGAACTAATTAACTTATCAAGAGGAAGGTTGCATGTATACCTGTCTGTGTACATGGGCACGAGCTTAGGGCATATTAATGACTAGTAATGTTTTATTAGTGTGGGTAGGATGTATCTGTTTGTTTGCTTGTTTGTTTTTTGTTTTTTTAGCATTTTTTACCCCCCCAAGTATAAAAATGATAATGACTAGGCTGTAAATAAAACCTAGCAATCTGTTATTGTTGTTATGGCATTATGTTATTGTTATAGTCTGTAATGTAGACCAGCAGTAGACTGCTGTGTTAGTTGGTCAGCTGATTTAAATTAATGAATTCGTTTTTGTTTTCTCTCTTCTTTTTTTTCAGACAGGCACATCTAAGGGCAGCCCAGTGTTTTTTCCATGCATTTGAGCAGGTCCTGAAAGGCAATGATCAAAAAGCACATACATTTATTCGTATTTATTCTTTGTATTCTTATACTCAATTTGTATTTACGTTTACAGCTGTACAGACATAATGGCTGTCAAATAAACATTTAATGCTAACATATAATACTAAAATACATATTTTTGTCAGATAAGAATGATTGCAGGAAGGTCTATTTGGAATGGTCTATGGTTCTATGCTTCTATGCTTCTATGCTATGGTCAAGCACAAGCCTACAGTACATTGAGCTACATCACTGTCAGGAATAAACACACACTTGTACTACATATTCTCACAGCATCATTTAAATGACATACATGATGTCTTTGTAGAAACAAATATTCATCCTCTTGTCCATTTATACACAATGTGAAGCAAATACAATGACCACTTGTCCTTTAACCACATACTCTATGAGCTAGTCCTTTAGGTATAAACAATATAGAGCGCCCCCCCACCCCCACCCCCCCAAGTGCCTTATGTATTTGTCCTAACTTTAGGTGTATTTAGTCCAAACAGAAAGCTCAGCTCATGCAGAGTAATATTTGTTTTGCTAGTCACCACCTGGGGGTTTCTTCTTCTGTTGTTTAAAAATGTTGGGTTTCAGGGAAAGGCAGTTTTTGGTGAGAGGTAATGATTTGGAAAGGAGAGCTGGTGGAAGAGGAGGAGGTGAAGGAGGGCAGGGAGGGGGGCAGTGACAGCTGTCACACAGTAACAAATGCCTCCCCCCTGTGAATGCTCATAGGAGAGAAGTGAGGGAGAGGGTGAAGGACTGGGGGGAGTTGCACCCCCCTCACCAAACAGCTGCCACAGACCTGTCACTCACTGTCAGCGTAGACCCAGTCATCTGGACCTGGTAATGGGACTCTGGACAGTGTGGGCAGAATCTGAATATCTTCACAGGAAGTGAATCCTGGACTCCACCCAAGACACTGGAATAACTCTGTCCTCAAAACTGTGGACAATAAAAGTGGAACAGAGAGTCACCAGAACCTGAAAAAATGTCTTTGGTGTAACCTGTGTGTGAATGTCATAAAAAGATGATCGGTCTGGGTTGAATGTGACGTCACAAGGTCAAATACCGGAAGACTTACTGTATTTAAAACAACTGGGGCATCTAGAGAAATGTTCCCAAAGCAACTTGGGCCGTCTTTTGCTAATACGTGAAGAATACACAAGTCAAACACCGCCCTCTAGTGGTACTTTGAAGACACTGTAGATTCCGGAAATTAAAAAAGATTAGAGTGTAACGTTAATCATTACGTATATTATATATATGTACAAGCTAAAGCTAAGCTACTACGCTGTAGACACTATAAAATATATCTACATTATCTATATATCTACATTAAATACTTCAAATACATTTTATTTACATTAAATTGATTTATTTGTTTATCTATTATTCTGATGGCTTTAGTGTCTTGAGTGTCATGACCCAAAAGTGAGTCACAGAACTAAATGGTGTGAGCTGTAGGCGTGGATGGTTCTGTAAATATTAGTTTAAAGAAGTTTTGTAGCAACATGCTCTTGGCTCCGCCTGTTGTTTTTTTTTAAACATTCATTGTTGCAGAGTGCAGCCTTTGTTAACAGTAAAAGTGTGCTGCTCAGCTTTCCTCGTTGTTAAAACAAATTATTTTTACTACACTGGTGCTGAGAGTTGGACAAACATTGCCTAATCTTGATCTAAATATGAGGGGATAAATGTTATTATACTCGGTGTCCCCTGTGGCTCCACTCTGTGTGTGGGCAATTTGAAATAATATTTTTGTTAGGGTAAACTGGACACTGTAGGACTGAAGATATGCCTTAAGGGGAAAATGTGGGGAAAAAAAGGTTGGGGATTTAATCTACCTCCAGAAGAGAATTGTGGTTAAAAAGAGAAAATATACTTTATATTGAGGTAAGCTTTTTTCATAATAGTTTTTAAACCTGTTAAAGTATTCCAGAATGATAGAATGGACATTTATCAAGATTATATTTATTTAACATACCTTTGCATCAGTAAGGTGGGGTTGACGGGGTTCAAATGTATTAGAAGTTGAATTGATATCTTTCTGTTTGTCTGAGGAGTCATTATTATGTTAAAGCAAATAATAAAGAAATGTACGTCTGTTTACATACGTAGCTCGACTGCCTATTTCAGACTTATTTAACCAGGGCAGACAGAGGAGCTCATTTATGATTCATAAGCAAACATCAGTTGGTCAAAAGTTGGAACAGTTTCATCATTTGCAGTCTGTCCGAGGCCTCTGCTGGATGTCAATTAAGGCCCACTCGGCTCAGCCAGAATATTTACATAAGGCTCTACAGAGCAGCACAGGGAGAGGCTTGTTTCCCCTTCTGTCCACGGTCGTTTCCTAGAAACACCCAAGTCTGTTTTTTAGCACCTTCAGGATCTTTGTGTTCTTGGAAGAAAAAGAAAGTTTTCAAGAAGCTAGGGTCAGGTCTTTGGCCTCGCACACTGTGGAGAAGGTACAAGTCCGTGTATGTTTTAGTTTAAAATTAATAAGAATTCATCCATATGTAGATGGATGATGATGTAACTATAGGTTGAAATTGAGTCGGATGGAAATGTGTCAATGTCTGACCAACAAAAGTAAACCTATACAGTTATGGTTAAAGTCTGTCAGTCTGACTATATATTAATATCAGACTGACTGACTGTATGGTCATGATAAAGACTACGGTTCATTTTAGTAATCTCTTTACATTGCACAGCGGTGTCACATCTTTGTTTTTTGCTGCCCTCCTGTGGGGAAAAATAATACAAACGTCAATTTAACTTATCAGTGGTTTTTATTCTTTCTTTGTAATATCCAGGAATACTTGGACAGTCGTAGTCCCTTCAGTCTGTTTGGCCATAAAACGTACAAGTTCGTGTGTTGCTGGCTTTGTACTTTCTGGTTTTTATTTATTTTGGTTTGCAAGTGGTCAAAGTGTCTCTGGGCATGAATGTTTAGTCAAACAGACCCAGCCGGTGGCAATGTCGCAACTCAAAGAATTCGTGTTGCTTTCATTCATGTTAGCAAAGGAGGGGATTTACAACACCGCCCCCTGCCCCCCCCCCCCCCCTCGGGTCCTTTTTCCGGTCCCCACTAACATAGATGAGGTTTAAAATTTAGTTTGCTGTTATAATTATAATTAGAGCTGGAGTTTGAATCAGGGTAGGGATTATGTCATTAAACTGATATTGAAATACTTAAGGTCAAAGTGAGGGGGGTTCTTTGTCTAAAATAGCTTAAATGTTCTTATTAAATTCTTATTTATCCATATAGGACATAATTATTTTATGGAATGAATGTATGTCCTTACCAAACAATACTGACTTACAGGGTTATATTTATTATAATTTAAATAATAACGTTCTAATAGTATTTGTGCATACACAGTTTGTAGCTCCCCCTTCAGGAGAGTAAGTGATGGCTGAATTCTCAGTGTAAACTAATATTTTTGTGTTCCAAACTAAATATTTTCTCAGATTTTTGAGTTGTCAATAGAGACGGTATGATATGGGCAGAATTGTGAACAGTCCCATTTGAACTAAATAGGATTTAGGCCAGCAGCAGCCTCCTTTCTCATAATAACTGACCTGACTCCCAGTAGAATTACATAATCAAAATTAATTGGTATGGGACGATAAATCATTAAAAACCCTGTGGGAGTTCCAAAATAAAGCTCCTCAGCCAAGGCTAAATCAGGCAAGCATAGAAAAATACCAAGGATTTGAGGACCCTGTATGAACATAGAAGAATGTCCAGGATCCTGCCTGTCCTAAATCTGAGTCAGTTCAAAGATAATAAAGACAGGACCATATGATAGGTGTACTCAATACCTGCCATACACCATCAGCAAAGATCATTGGTCCATGGTGCGTTCTATTACTTATTATTGTACTTTTAATTGGATTATTGCTGTGGTTCCAAACTACTGGCCTGGGACCACCTTCAATAATTTTGCCCTTATTTTTTCTTTCAATTATAAAATCAGAAAGAATCAGACAACAGTTCTTAGCGTGTATATACTGTGTGCGGATTGACGCCACACTCAGTCGCTCAGTGATCATTTGCAGCCCAGCTGATATTGTTGGCTTGTTTGGCAACCAAGTTATGGAACTACAACCGGGGCAATTTTTGGTCAAACATTTTGTTCGTGAACCGAATTGCTCGAAAAGGGAGGTGTTGGACAACCGAGGTTCCACTGTGACATCATTTAGAGCTAAAGGCTAGAGGACTCTGACTAGCCTACCAGCCATAGCTCTGTGTTTGCCTTCCTTAATGTCTTGTCTTGTCCTCCTCTGTTTAATCAGATCCAGATTGCTCAGTAATCTCAGCACTAATGCCTCAACATTCCTTTCTCTAGTCACTACTAACGGCTCCTCTGAGAAAATTCCCATGCCGGCTAGGAGATGTGATCCCTCCAGGATGGCTTATGTCTGTGAGGATCTCCCACCACAGAGGAATACCTGAAATACCACCTCAGGAAGGATTGGGAGTAAAATCCTCCCTTGATTGGACAGAACCACCTCTACTGACTCTACTCTGTTGCTACAGTACTAACACTGCTGGGAAAATACCCATTTTCCCAGCAGGGGTGGTAATAAAATATTTATCATCTTGTATATGAAGTCTCATTGTTCCGGTCAAAATCCAAAGCTCAAGACCATAAGTGAGGGTTGTAACATTGGAGGAGGGTTAACCTTCATCTTCATCACCGCAGACGCTGCCCTGATCCATCTGTCTGCTCTAATTATACTCCAGTTATGACCATAAAATGTTCAAGAAAATCTCAGAGGCTGTAAATCATTTCCAGGTGTAAAACCATACAAAGACGCGTTGATTGTACTATCACGATATGTCGAGTACAAGTGCAACACATTTTAGCCTAAGGCTAGTCCAAAATAGCCCAAAGCTAACCAAAACATGCATAAAAACTCCCCTGCAGTGGAACTAAACACTCAACCCAACCTCCTCATTTTCCAGTGTGTTACTGGTATGACATCAGTCATCAGTTCAATGGAATTTCAGATGAACTTTAGGCAACAGGTGACAGAATCCGACTTGTGATTGGAGGATTTCTGGTCTAATAAATGATTAATTTATTAATTTATTCATTAAATAAGATGATCTAATATAAAACAAAAGTGTGTAGCCATAAATGAATGGTTTTAATGAGTTAAACTTGTTAATGTTGTTTATAGACCACTTGCTTGAACGATGTCATTGGTGAGGCCTCCTCCCTGTTGCCTGGAGCCAAGTCCACAGCTCTTGCTGACTAAGCTCAGCAGCCCGCTGCCCTGAGGATAGGGCACGGCCGCTGGCTGCAACGAGGCCCTGCCCAAAGTTTGTGTAAAAAAAAAAAAAAAAATAAAATATTGTTTAAAAAAATATATACTCTGACTCTCTACACAAAAAACAGACAGATAAAGTAAAAGCATATACATGCCTAAGAGTTTTGCACAACACAGCATGTGAAACTGTCATACATCCAGGACATTGTCTTATGGAAATTGGAAGGTTTCCCAGAACGAGATAGAACAGAGATAACACTCTATCCTCTCTCTAGTTCTTGGCTGAAACGTGCACACAGACCTTCATACCACTAAAGACATTACATTCCCATGCTAACAAAACTAGCTCTCCTGGGACTCATACATGAGGTTAACAGGAGCAAACGCTGATCGTGGTTCCACTGTAAACCTCACATCAGGAGACTGTTGAGTTGAAGTTGACCCAGTTGAAGCCACTAAGACCCAAGAAATGCAGATTACTTTCAGGTTTGCCTATTTTTAGATGTGAAGTGAATTTCGGCAGTGGTGGAGGGATCCGGGTCAAAGTGCACATACTTGTTAGCAGACTGGAATTCCAACATAATTTTTTCCACTACCCGGAGTGCAGAAGGAGAAGGAGGAGCTCTGGGTCAGCGTGGAGAACGCCTTTATCAGCACAAACACGCACACACCTTGTGTTTCTGGGATATCCTGCCTTGAACTAACAGTGTAGTATTTACGGAGACCCTTGTGGAAAACATTACTTGTGGGGTTATCTTTATACACACAGACACACGCACACACAAACACAGTATTTGCGTCCATTTCCACTTGCTCTCCCTTTAAGATTAGTTGGAGAGTGGATGCCAGCTGGGATACAGATGAAAGGCCTTTCAGGGTTAATTTTAGATTAAATTTTTGACAGTTTTATTGCAGGATTTGACATGTGAAGGTTGCCTTTGAGCAAACTGATGTTTTCCTTATGCCTTTGTATTTTAGCTTAGTCTAAAGACAGAAACCAGATTCAATGAAGTTGAAAAAAAGAGCCTGGTTGAAGACTGCACATTTAGAATATAGGACACTGCAACATCACTTATTCAATTACATTTTACTTTAGTTTTTGTTAAGTTGTTTACATATTTATAAGCCATTTCCTCTGCTAAAGTGTACTCCCATTGAACTATTGTTTTTGACGTTTAACTGTCCACTTCCTGTTTTTTTCCGTCTCCTCCTTGTGAGGAGTGCGTCTCTGACCCCTGATTGATTTAATCCTGTTTTAGCCCAGTGTAAATAAAAACAAAACAAGTCAGAACAGAGACACGCCAAGACAGCAAAGAGAGCAGTGGGATAGAAAATAATACATCCCTTACATAGATGTGTGCTCCTTTATTAGGAAATATATGGCCTGAGTAGTATTCAGAAGTACATTCACTACACTGGTTTGTAAAAAACAAAAGTCCACTAGCATTTTTTCAAACTTTTTTTTTTGCCAAAAAACCTAATACCAGGGAAGAAATTTTGTCACCAAATAATTTGTTCCATCTGTCCAGTATGTTAGCTGTTAGCTAACCAAACATCCTGTAAGAAGTCACAGTGAAAAAAAAACCTTCCACAAATAAATGGTTCAGGACACATCAGTGAGTTTTGATTTCTTATCGTCATCCTCAGTCCTATCTTTTCCTTCATCTTTTTCCAGTAAGGCTATACTGCTGTTATTTTTTGCTACATTCGCCTTATCTACTGACCTCCATTCCACAAGAATGACTACGTCTCCCACAGGCATATTATCTTACAAAAAGTTGGGAGTTTATTAAGCGTTTGTTAATCAGTGAATCGGACAGTGAAAGTTCCATGTGGTTTACATTAGTCAGTAAAGCTACTGTGACACTGAAGAGGACATGCTGAAGACAGGACAAATGATTGACTCTGGATTCTTTTAAGGGCAGTCTGACTCATTTTAATCAAATACACAACACACATCACTAACAAAAGATTTTCTTTTTCTTTGAAGAGTATCTTATCCTTGTCATGTTTCTGACTGACTGGCATATCTTATTCACACACACAGTACTTGGTGAGACACCATGTGTATAAATAAAAATGTGGGAACGCAAACACAATCTTGACAGGAGATCACAACGACTGTCCTGTCTGTTTATTCTAGAAACTCAGAGAAGTGTCATTTCTAAAGAACTTGTGAGCCTGCAATCATCTGCTGATCATTATTGTTGTTGTCTTTGTACTGGTGTTATAGCAGAGAACGCTAACGCTAACATGTATCTTTGTTTTATTATAAATTAAAGTAAGTAAAAAAAATACTGAGTTCATGTTTATAAACACAAAAGCAAGAAAATACCACTCTTCCCCTGCAGGGGGTGCATTATCACAGTTTGAATTCTGTAGCCATGCCATAAGTTACCTAGTACAACTTGATTGTTTTTCATTAATGAGTGCCATGCCACTCCATTGGTTAATTGTTGTTATTTAATGCCGTCTCTTTTTTTTCTTGTCGATCCTTAGCAATTCAGAACTTCTGGTACTACCAGTCTGTGATGCTCAATTGTGTCCCTGGTTATTCTTTTTTCAGACACATTCAACTCTGATGATGGTTATTTGGTGTATATCATCAGAAATCAGCATAGAGACCACAGTGAATGTGATCGAACTGCCGACTCTCCAGTTGTAAGACATTCAGTTCTCCCCACTGAACCATGGATGGCCTGCTGGAGGAGCGAGCTGTAGACAACAAAAGGATTTTATGATGCCAGGAAAAGGAAAATACAATCCGCGCTCAATTACAATAATTCATTACATATGGCTTTGGTTTTGGTGTTGAACACTTTTGGGAAAATTCCAGTCATGGACTGATTTGGTTTCCATTCCTTTACAATACCATTTCCAAGACATGACTGCCAAAAAATCAGTAGGGAATCTTTTGATCAATGAGTGAGAGTCCACTACCGACAAAGTACATTAGGGTCTGTACAAGGATCTCACGAGTGCAAAGGAATTAGTAATTATGGTCCGAAAGTTGTAGAGCAATAAACTCCTGATTGTGCCTGTGGTAACTTCAGATATTTATCTTCTACACCAGATGGCTGAATGGCTTCCAAAAACACAACGTGGATGGGGCAATTTTCACAAATGTCAAATGGAAAACATTTGTGAAATAACAATAGGTGCATTGTTCTTAACTCTTCAAGAACGTCAAATTTTCCAGCAATCACAATCGTATTATTTACTCTTGTGTATTCCTCCTGTGGCATCTCAACATCTGTTGAAAAAATGCCAGACATGGTGGCTGTGCTGTGAAACGGAGAGCGCTTAATTATGGTCTAGCTATTAAAATATGAATTCTGATTTCTTTTCTTTTCAGAAAAAATAACAATGGTTGAAATAAGAAGAAAGAAGAAAGAAATCAGGGATATGAAGATAACATATTTGCAAAAACACATAAATACATGGAAATATGCTTTATAGGTAACACCACACAGCAGGCAGCAGTTTGTACCTGGATGTTATATACAAATGTGGCGTTGCAATGACTAGTAATGTAGATATTTTACCATTTATTTATTTTAACATTTAAAAGGAAGATTGGCTCCTTGTTGTTTTGCAGCAGTTGCATATGTTGAGGAGAAAGCCTTTGTTATTCTGTCTGTTAATTGCAGAATAATTCTCTGTAAGTTTTTCAGCACAGTTATTTTTTAACCAGGCATCTGTTTGTATCATACACTAACTGTGGTGGCATTTTTTTTGGACACACCCCAAATACACTTGCTCCACTGGATAACTTGCTTGCATTCAGTGCATTTTCCAAGTGTCAGAGAGGTGACCTACATTTAGGTTTTTATTAACAAAAAAAGAAGGAATTTTCTTTCACAAAGAAGATATTTTTTTCCATTGATTACTTCTTAACAGACACAATTACACTGTGTTGGTTAAAGTTTACTCTATGGATCAAGTCAAATAATAGTAAAGGCTATGACATGTTGGACTGTAAAAGTTGTAGTTTAAGCAGACGGGGAAAGTTAGACTGCTTTTATTAGATGATTTCAGGATTATGACAAATGAAAATGTCTATCCTATTTTGGGAACTAATCAGGATATTTTTGACTTTCTTTTAAATCAGGTTGCCTTGAAAATGTAACCACTTTGAAGTTCAAGTGGACTGTAGCCAAAGCAGTCCTCCCCACCATACACTTCTGATAACCAACTAAGTTAGATTAGATTAGATAACAACTTATTCTATAATATTAGATGAGATAATTTGAAATTATACTAGATATATTAGATTTACTCAATTTCATTGTTTCCCCCAGTATACTGTTCCTCAGGATTATTCTTTTTAGATTAGATTAGATTAGATTAGATTAGATTAGATTAGATTAGATTAGATTAGTTAGATTAGATTTAAATTTGTTGATTCTTCACTGGGCGATTCACACAGCAAAAACAAACAAACAAAAAACCAAAGATCAAATGATTATACTATTATATTGATTTAGATAAAGAAATTTAGATAAAGCCAAAGATAAACAAAAAGTTGATGCCATGTAATGAAGTAAAATATAGAAGGAGAATATCACATAAGTAGTAGTAAAAGTAAAATATAGAAGGAGAATATCACACGTTAATATATGTGATGATGTTAAGCACATGTTTTAATAGACAATAACAAAAGCACTTAAAATGTTATTGTACAACGATAGTAAATGGTGAGTATTTTGCAAATATATTGGTCTTCAGCATTAATTTCGAATATTTTATTTCAATTCAAATTCAATAAAAATGACTGCAGACTAGCAACAAAAATGTAAACAATGCAGTGCTCAAGTACAATTAGCTGTTTAGTCAGATACATTGCACTCAAAAAGCTAACTTTTTTCCTGCTTTTTGAAGTACATTGTTAATGAACTGCGCGTTGTTTGGAAAGGAGGAACCGAAAGGGAAATAGAAGAAAAATAAACCAAACAAAATGTCTTTGACACAATCAAAATAGTCCTGAACATCACTGGTCAATCTATGCCACAGCG
>NC_024318.1:12053929-12085399 GCF_000523025.1 Cynoglossus semilaevis | reverse complement strand
AGAAAGCCCGCGTTGTTATTGGTACAGTGACGTCAGAGCAGTGAAGGACTCCAGCCTATCGTCTGTAAGCAGTGAAGGCAATGGTCCTGGCGGACAGTCCTGCGCTGAGAGGGACACTTCTACACTGCAATAAAGCAAAGGCAAACACTCGTAGCTGAAATGAAACAGACACGTCAGGCGCTCGCCGTGGATTAAACCTGAAACTCCAACGATGGCCCTTAAGGCGATAAAGTAACAAGAGAAGCGCGTTCACTACCAACACCGCCGCCAACGGATCTTCTACTGCAGAGCAACTCCTGGTAGATGCACGGCCACAGCTGAGGAAGAAAAATATGCTTCAGCCGAGCCGCCTCAACCCCGGCTTTAGTCGCACATCCACAGCCTTCTAACCAGTTTCGCGAGACGTTCGCCGGCTTCTGCTTTAATTCTACGTTTCTGTCACTGCCTCTCACCAACAAAGTCCGCCTAACCAGTCCCCGACCCACCTGCGAGAGAGACACGGAGCATTATGGCAGGGAAGCTGACAGCAGCGCACAGCACTGGAATACTGCTAGTGACAGCCAACGTTGGATCTCTGTTCGAGGATGTGAGTATGTCCATTTATGATGTCCGTCTGTCCACACTGTGTATGTCCACGTTTGTGTCTTCTTTCTTCTCCACAACCTTCTGAGAATCGTCTCATCCGGTCACGACTCGGTTGTACAGTAGTCAAACCCAAACACATATCTCGTTCTCGAACACATGGGCCCAGAGTAAACCAGAAAACACATGGTGTCAGTGTGTGTAAAAGGACTCGGTGCTCCACACATGTTCTGATCCACTGTTCCTACCGTACAGTCTGACATGCTGTTGGACTGACAGTGTGAAGATGTAGTTGAAGTGTGCTGCCTGTCAGCTGTTCTCCTCATGGTCCTCCTCTAAAGTTTCAAAAACAGCAGGTAACTTCTACTCCAGTCTCTTCATGTCAGTCAAGGAAACTTCATGTCAAACTTAGTGAATGTTAATGAGACACAAGGCATCTGGTCATTACAATATATATTATTGTTCCAAGAGTCAAAAGAAACATTTCTGCTGTGACCCACAGACTGTATGCAACACCATAGATTGAATCCTCCTTAACAGTCTAGTTGTCACAGCAAGAAGACTGAGTGGAACTTAGTATTCTAATAAAAATAGAAGTTTATGGGGAATTGCCCTACTTTCTATTCTATAAATGTAACCATCACACCTCAGAAGCAGAGCTCTGACAGGTTGCAGCTCCACTGTGTAAAATGCAAAATGGAAGCATACTTCTTACTTGAATTGTAATGAAAATAATAATAATAATTAAATACAAATTAAAAAAAAGTATATATCTGAAAGAGATGGCTTAAAATGGGTTGAAATGAGGATAAATAGATGATCATCAATGGAACATACATGTGTGTCTTATGTCTATAAATCTACTAACTAATGCAACTATTTAAATACAGGTTAAACATCAGCACAATACTTCTCAATTTCTCCATCAGAAAAAATTTCTTTTGAGGAGTTAATGTGTCAAATGGTGCTAAGAACTTGATTTTTCATTTGCAAATTTCAAGATTTCAAAGGGCATTTTTTTATTTGCAACTGTGTAGTGATGTCCAGATTTTATATAGTATCAATTATTGCTTTATGCTGTAGTGTGTGTTTATATTCTGCCCATGGAAGTTTTGCTATAATGCTGATCATAATAACGGCAATACATTTTGTCATTTCACAGTCAAAGTCCACGTCTAACATTATGATGTGTTTAGAGAAATATTGATGTTCATTGATTATCACATTACATGAGATACAAGTGGAAAAGTGGCAAATAAAAGCTGCACCAAGCAATAACTTCAAATATGAGACGGTCTTTCTGCTACTATTAATGTGGCTTAGTTAATATGTCAGATGTTTAAAATTCCCTTTGGTAGTGTAATAACATTTATATCTTTTTGCTATTAATGTTCAATAATTGCACGAAAGTATGAATGTAATCCTCTGTTGCCACTTGACTGCCAGTAAGTCAAGTAGCAACAAAGACTAGAATGAAAGCGGAATTAAATAAAAAAAAGAAAGAAGGAAAACTTAATCCATTGCTATAAATATCTCAGTGCGATAAAAGTCCTCTAGTCTGTGTTTTCCACTGGCTGGTTCCTTTGTACACTGTCCAGCTGTTTTGGTGTGTAATGAGGCAAGTTAGCCATAAATGCTGTTTGTCAGATCAGTCTTGTCTGGTTTCTGCAATGATGCGTTGCGCTGGGCTCAGCGGTGAACATGTCTGCTCTAAATAAAGTCGGTTGCTTAGTGAAAAAGTTTTTTGATAATTGGTTAAAAGAGTGACATATATACAGTGTGAATTATTTTCACATCAGCCCAAGCTGCAGATTAAGGTAAAAAATAAATGATTTCAAATTGATTTTTTTTCCCTTCTTTGAATGACCTATGACCTCCTCTCCCTATGTGATTAAAATGCTTGGAGTCCAAACACTTTAATGTATCGTCTTTCTCTGTTTTGACAATAAAGTTGCCCTCCCTGCTTCACTCGTCTTCGACACATCTCTGTGACATGCAGAAGTGGAACATGCGGGAGGAGTAGTCCCTCTCACTAGAGTAAGCCTATAAATAGCCCCTTTCATATGAGCACCACACTATGGGTGTTTTGAGGGTTTTTCTCTCCCCGGCCAGACATCGGACAGACTGAGCCAAAATGCACATTGGAGCTTGTTTCCCTCCATGGGTGGGTGTGTCGAACATGTTTGAGGCTATTAATATCTGCTGTGTGTTAGCACTCGGCACGATGCAAAGAAATATTGAATGAAATCTTTGTGGACTGTTGTTTATGTGGATCTTCTGTTAGGTCTGACGTAGATGAGAAGGTTTTTTTTTTGTTTTGTTATGGTGACACAGCCTGTGTATGAGTGTAAAAGATACAGGACAACACAAATTGTGAAACACTTTCAAGTTTCAAGGGTAAAGCTTTGAACAGTTCAGTATTCACTTGATCTGATATGACCAGCAGTGTATGAAGGTGGATGTAGGTAGACAGAGAGAGAATGTGAGATAAATGCAACATAACTACTGTGTCAACGCTGTCTTAGTCTTTTCTATTTTATCGTCTAATCTGCTAATGACGTGCTGTATTTAGACCTTTACCATATTGTACCAGCTCAGACAAATGTTTCCACAAAGTTATGCTCTAATTTTATCTGGTGAAATCTACACCATGCAGAACGGAAACGCTTTATCTCTAAAAATGAATGTCTGTGTTAGGGTTGATGTGACTCATGTTAGTGTGTATAGATTTTTTTTTTCCTTTATGCTATTATAATTTAGAGATCACCATTGGTCATATGCAGTCAGTTGATCTAACACTATGCTAATGTTTATATCTCATGTCTGATCTATCGTTATTTTCTCACTGGTTGCAGTGCAAATTTTCAACAGATGTCAGGCCAGATGTGGGCTGAGATAATGATTAAAAAAAAGAAAAAGTGATGTATATTGAAAATGAAAACTGAAAATATTTCAAAGAAAACACAAACTATGAAACACGTGGCATTTGTCACATTTTCACAAGCCACAAGTGCGAAAACATGTAAACTGGGCTTTTACCCCATAATTGTTGCAGAGATGAGGTGTGTTTTCAGGCCTGATCCTTTAATTGTAATGTAACTAGAGCCTGTTTCTAGAATGTAGTTACTAGTTTTTAAGTCATTTTGCATTTGAAATACAGCTTAAGGTAAATGCTGTAAAACTTTTTTACAATTTAGTCGATCTTTTTCCAATCTCATTTGTCAGTGTAAAAATGAACTTTCCCACTGGATCAGTCAAAATAAATCATTGTTCATCATTTCTGATTATGATCTCTGAATAAAGGGTTACTGGAAGACCACATCCTGAGCTTTTTCCAGGTTATCCGTTGAAATGTTTACATAATTGAGCCAAGCATCAGAAACCCCAGAGATGGACGTTAACCAGTCAGTTCCCGTTTATAGCTGAGGACGATCTATAATGTGTGGTTTCTCCTTTGAGTGCCATCTGGAAAAAGAAAATGTAATGTATTCCTACTACTCTCAGTAAACACTGGTGACTGTCTGTGGATTTTATTTAATTATAGCCATTCTGTTTTGGATTACAGTTCACACACCTCTTCAGCGCCAAGCTGGGTTGACTCTATATCAAACGCTGAATCACTGTGATGAATGCTCTCTGCTGAGCATTATTTACTTCTAATTGCTTTTTCATCATTTCCATCACACCCACTGTTTCAGTTTACTGACACCTCATTAGCCTCAGACCACCATAGCTGGAACCCCACTGTGCTGGAATATTTACACCACCGAAAATAGTTTGGGGAGTTTCCTCTAACCTGGAAGCTGTGCTCTGACACTGCTTTCCGTATTTTGTTTCCAGGCCAGATAAGCACTGTGTTTTTGTGTCATTGAAAAAATAAATAAATTTTTTTTTCAATTTATTTTGCAGAAGGTTAGAGAAGGTTTGAGAAGGTTAGCATAAGGATGTCAATCACAATGCAGCATACACGCTGCAGCATACACGCTGATAGCTATATTTAGTCTCATGTCACATGGCTGGTGGTAGTGAATTCCCTAGGAATAATGTAATTGAGCATTCAGGCCGTGTATTTATAGCACCGGCGATAGAGTAGAGCAAATGTGTGATCCCATGAGCAATGTGTTGTTGATAGGAAGCTGAAATGGAAGACGCCGACGCTTTAGGAACAGTTGTACTCCTAATATCACGTCCCCACTCTGTCCACACTGCCTCATGTTTTAGCTCAGCTTTTTATGGGGAGCAAAATCTCATTTGACAAGTTGAGTTTGTGTTTCTTTCTCTGCCAAGGTCTGTTCCTGTGTGTTGCTGCAGGAATGGAAAAGTTTATGAAAGAAAGATCTGATGATGCTATTTCGGTGTTCTCCCTGCCGCTGCCCTCGTCCATCCTGTCATAACACGGGATCGGAAAATCGAGGGAAAAAGATGTTCAAAAGAGTGGAAAGTTGCCACCAACAGGCAAAGAGAATAACAAATGTGCTTGTGTGTGGAATCAAGCAGAGGCTGTTGCATGCACACATAATAAACAATATGTCCATGTATGAGTGAGAGAAGCACAGTTTAAACTACGTGGATGTGCTTTACATACTGCAGGATTGACAATAAACGACTGTGTAATATTGTAATGGACTTTACCTTGTTGGGCCACAACAGAGCTGGCTAGTCAACGTTCTTTATCCTAAATTGTGGTGTAAAGTTAAACTCAACCAAGTGTGTAAATATTTGTACAATATTTGTACAAATACAAGTGTGAGTGCCAATCATCGGCCTGCTTTTGTAGTCGCTTGTCCCTTGTGTCGTGTGAGTAATGTGTAACTTATCACCTTTTATTGCTGGTTAAACAGAAGAATAATAATAAATTGTATCACAGCCTGCTAAATGAGGATAGCCCTGCACACACAGATGGAGCCCTCACAAGGTTTTTGATAGAGGAACAGTAGTAGGTGACCCAAAAGGAGGATTATTATCCATCTGTCCTTCCATCCGATCCATTTATCATCATAGGCAAACTTAAAATTAAATTGTGTACATTCTTGTGTCTTACTTGGTTTCATAATGTTAAGTAACAGTGCAGTATTTGCTCATTGTTAACATTTGTAATATTAACAGTGCTTAATAATCGCGTTGGTATGAAATAAAACTCATGGGGAAAAAAGTCAGTACCAGACCCAAATGTATTAATATGTAAAAGAAAAGTTACTTTACTGGTTTGATCTGGTGATCAGCTGTTCATGCAAATGTAATTTTCATAGTTACCTTTTGTAATGAGGGTGAGAAGAACAATTGGTAACAGCAATTACCAGAAATGGTATTGTCAAATATGGATGGACTTCCTGTAAAGAATGTCTTCATGTTTCTCCAGACAGTAAACAAAGTGAATATTCCAGGCAGGTTGTTCATGCCCAGGCCTGTCGGGCTTATAAACAATCATAGCTCCCTTTTTAGTAATGTGTCAAACTGCTAATAGGTGAAGTGCAAATCAATTGAAATCTTTACCCTTAAAAATAATCATTTTCATGTCTATAACAACATGCTGCTCATTTTATTTACTTTTTTGCATAGAGGCCTTTGTTTTATGTGTATCAGAAAGCAATGCCTTTTTTATTTTCTGGAAACCTCACTTTTTGTGCGGTATGTGAGTCGCATCCTAACTGTTTTTCAGAATTGAACGGACAGGACTGTGTAATCAGGTCCACATTTGATTTGGTAGTGTTCTGCCCAAAGTCACGCGCACACATTTTTAAGTAGTGTTCTGCACCTCATTTATCTCCACAGAAGCCAAACTTTGCAAATAATCGAGTCGTTGCTTGTAGCCCTTTTCTGCTGTCATGGAAGCAGGATGTCAACATAATTGGTCCACCCTGCTGTGCGTTCAACGTTAGCAAGTGATATCACCAGCAGCTGGAGGATTTTTTTTTTTTAACAAAACAGAGATCCATAAAACTGTGTGTTTGTTATATATATCACCTGCCCTTGGCTGCCTGGATATATGGTAGATCAGTGGTTCTCAAACTGTGGTACGCGTACCACCGGTGCTACGCGGGTAAATGTACATTTTCACATTTACATTTTCAGTTGAATAAATCTGAAAACATACCATGCACAATTAATATAACATTTAAACATAAATTCTTTATAAACATTCATAAACTTCTCTCCTGTGGTGGAAGCTAACAGGGAAGGCCTATGCTGCTAGATTCTAATGTTGGTCATCATGGTGGTACTCAGAGTACCTCAGTGTTTTCTCAGGTGGTACAGAGTAGAAAAAGTTTGACAACCATTGTGGTAGATAAATGTCAAGTTCTGTCCTGTCTCGTTCATGTCGGTGTTTTTGTTTTCTGTGTCAGATGTTAATCTGCCAGAGACGAGATCAACACAAACCAAGTGCTAAGCAGTAAATGAGTGGCTGATAGTTTTGGTTGCATGACTGATAAGTAAACTTTGAAGTTTTTTTTTGGTGATACATGAATGCTGTGAACAAGATGTTTTTTTTTTTCTTCAATTGTCATTGCTAATTTAAGCAACAACAGATTCTAGGGTTGAGAACTGCTGTTTTTTTAAGCCTAAGACTTTGCCAATGTTAAGTATGTGGATTGAAGTATTACAGAGTTACTGCATGTTGGTACTGTTAATACAAAGTTAGTGTCACAGTTATGAAAGTGTGTTTATGCCACTTTTACAAATATACACACACGTCTGCGCCTGGTTTTTCTCAACAACTTGACCAGTCATAATGGAAAACTCCCTTCAATGAACATTTGACTGTTCGACAGCCCTAATTTCCATATAAGGCAAACTGATCGAGATACCTACCAACGACAGGCCCTCACTTATAAGTGAAAATAAGTAAATAAGAAGCTTTAGTTATTTTTGCATTTGTCACAGTTGTATTATCTGTGCAAAATGTGGACACAATTTAATAATTAATAGAGTAGAAAATATTTTTATTTAGATAGGAACAATACAGTTAGCATAAAAAACAGTAATTGATTAATGCTTTTCTGGTCCTTTTAATTCTAATTCCATTTTTAATTTAATTGAATTGAATATATTTACACAAAACTAAATTGAACTGCATTGAAGCTTTACAGAAATGAAACATACTTTTTTGCCATGGCCTTTTCAGCGGAGCACATATTGTAAATTGCAGTGTTTGTCCAGCATAGTAAAAACTTCCAGACTGGTGTAGACATGTTGTGTTTGCTCTTTTTAGCTCTTTATAAGTTTGTAAGTATGTGAAAGCTAATGGCCTCCGCTGTAGCACAGGTTTGTGTCAGTTTGTGTTAAGTGTCTACACACTCGGTGCAGAGATTGTGTTGTACATTTTTTAAATTCAATTTAATGCCGGTAATTTTAATTATTACAATAAAACATGGAATGACATTATTGATAAATATTTTATTTGGACCAATAGGAATGCACAAAGAATAACTACAAGACAAGGAGCTAAAAGTATTGTCAGACAAGAGATTCCTTTCAAATTAAACCTGAAGTTGTGTGGATGGACTTTGAGTGTCACATTAGTGGTGGTATACCTTAGTACCTTGTCTGATTAATGCACCACTTTCTGTGTCAAACACCTGATCTATCTGCAGTTCATTTGTCCTGACACATTGTTCCCACCGAGCTGGGTAGGGGTTTGGACCACTCCCTACTGATTTCCTCTTTTCCTCTGACGTTGTCACTGAGGTTTAGCCAGTTTTCCAAAGTGTGTGCACGGCGTGTGTGAGTGTGGTCCCTCTCAGGACCTTATCAACCCTGGCCTTCGCAGAGGGTTATCATATGGTCTTCCACTACTGACGGTAGAAGTTTCCACTGCAGACAGCTCAAACAATGCAGACCCTCCCTCATTTCTCCACCGTGTCTGCTTCTCTTCTGGCTTCTATTAATAGACATCAGCCATGAGGAAATCTTGTCTAAGATCTAGGAACTAGGAATATGAAATTTGTTAATGGCATTGCCAAGAAAAAGGTCTCAAGGTCCAACATGGAAGGACGAAAAAAATGAGCTTGTGCCGCAAGTCTTCAACTGTAAGAACAGTCAATTCCCTTGAGTTTTTTTAGAGTTAAGATTAAACATATATCAACATTAATGGGGTTTTCCATTGTGCAGGTGTGGCATTAGTATTGTTCAGAAAACCTAAGATGTTTAATTAATACATTCAGTTGACTGACTATGTAGTATGCAGACTGTAGATAAAACAAAGGCCACCTCTAACTTGGTGGACACCCAAGCAACACGAGAGTGTTTTGACACCTGCACTGGACTTTTGCCTGCTGCCTGTCAACACTCCATCAGACCAGTGTCCAGGACAGTGTACCAGGCAACTCCAAATCAACAGCTGAACAGATGGCACGGTCTATATCTCGCCTGCTTTACAGGTTTTTATTGCCTAAATTTGGCAGATGAGAGGCCGTCTAGTAAGGCTTTGAAAAAAAAATAGTGCATTTGCACCTGCTAATGAATATAATTTGGCTTTTATAGGTATTTGCTTTGTCCTCACGACAGATGGAAAACAAGTTAAACTGTGTAAATAGAACCGTTATGCTCCTGTTCTGATGTGGGAGAGATGCTAAAGACGCATCTCATTTTAGCTGGAACATAAATGGACAAAGAAAAAAAAAAGTAGTGCAGTACTAAAGTACTGTGGTCGTCTAAATCCTGTAAGCCATTGGATGTAAAACTGTCAAACACAAAACAATACGAGACTTTACAAGATTTGGCACCTGGTCTGTGCTCCTGTCTTGTAAAATGTGTTAAAACCTATTGCCTGTAACAATGTATATATAATAGAAATGTTAACGCCTCAACAAACCAAGAATCGTAGACAACTGTGTGCTCATATGTCTTTATAACAAAAAAAGGGCAGAGACTATAGAGAGCAGCTCTGCTACCCTTTACTTATGTTCTTTAATATATACTGTATCTACAGACCGTGACAAAATATGATTATTGAAAATAACTAGCTGTTCAAAAATGACAGAAGAAAAAAGCCCAGCTTCATTGACCATACACTGAATTGGTGTCACTTCACAATATGCAGCAAATACCACAAGTTCTTCCTCACATCTTGGTGAGACGCTACTACGCTATTATGTGGAGTGAGATAAATAGGAATGACCAATACCACAGTATTTATCCTGTGTGAGCTGTGAGTAAACCCACTGGTGCCACTAAACCAACTGTATTTATTTTCCATGAATGATGACATTAATGCAAACTAGAGCATAAAATGTTCTGTCAAAACAGCCGTAAGCAGTATTATGAAGAATACTAATAAATAATAATAATAAAATACCCAACAGATCCATTTAAAATGATCTAGGAGAATGAGCCATACCATATCTACTCCTAAAAACTGTATATTTGAAGGTTTGTCCGATGGAGTTGGAACAGTACGAGTATATATTTGTTCTTGCTTTAAATATTTTAAAGTCAAGTTGAGTCAACACATATGTTTGGTGTGTATCTTTACAGAGGCGGTTCCTTAGTTTGATTCAGTTTTGCATTTACAACAGTAAGATTAAGTACTACTTTTAGCCTCAGTTCCTGTTTACACCACCCTTATAGCGACGACTTCACAGTCTTATCCTGTGTGTCTCCAAAAATTGTCTTCCTTCTCTCGGGATTCCCTTTTGTCAAAGTGATGATGTTTGCTGCCAGGCCTGCTGTAAATACTTTATCTGTTCTGAAAGACAGCAGAAATGCACCGATGGACACTTGATGTCTGCAGAAAGTCATTTAATTTGTGAAAAATGGAATCAACCTAAAATGGAGTCTTGTCTGTGGTCGTATTACAAGTGATCTGTAGTACTCTGGTCCTGATGTTACCGTTACATCCTTGTGACAAGGCTTTGTACAGTATATATGTATGTATGTGTAATGTTATGATAGTTGTGAAGAGGTCTGGCTGTTCAGGTCATGGAACTGTCTTAGGGTTGGATTATGTGTTCAATTGGCGTCACTGGATGAATTTTGTTTCTGTTCTCACACTATGTCTCTGTCAGGTCCCTTCAGAAGATAAAGTTAGTGTTCAGGTCAGAAAGTGGACCTGTGGTTAAATTGTGTAACTGTGACCTGGGTGTTACAGGATGTGAGAATCCACTGAATGTGCACGTTGTTATTTATGGATGTCTGACCTGAGCCAAAGTGAGGATTTCCTCAGTGCTAAAACTGCTGCAGTAGAAGATGTCAGGACCACGTCATTACAGCTCTGCATGACGAAGCTGAGAAAATAAAGAATATCAGTTTTAAAATCTCTGAATTTAACTTTGATAACTTTGTTAGATTTTACCCATGTAGCCTCCTTCAATCAGCCTCTGTTATGACCAATTAGTTGATCTCATGAATCGTCACAAAGAAATCAAAATGACACATTCATTACACCTTCATTTTGACAACACTACTGGTCTTTGGCATAATGCTATATTTGGTTTTGCTTTATATCTGATGTATTTATGATGTATTTTAAATTCTTGGGGATTGAATTCCCTCTAGGGTGTCGTGAATGCACTAATGTCTGTGAAAACTAATGGAATCTTCTTAAAATATCTGAGGTGGAGCCAGAGATAGTTTTTTTCCCTGTTAAAAAGCGATAATGTGAAAGAGAAGGAAAAGAAGGTTTTAGAGAGTACAAAATTCACCAGTACCACCAGCCATCATTTATGTATACCATGTATGCATACTACTTCTCAGCTTCTGTGCCTGTATCTCTAGGTGTTTACAGGGATTCATTTTCATTCCAAACTACCTTTTTCCCAAAGTGACCTTGTCTGTGTTGTTTTAGTTCATTGTACATCATCAAGTCAAACAAGGTGAATTTTAAAACTCAATATATTTCCTGTGGTGTTCATAAATAGAAGTTGGAACACAGTCTAAAAGGGCCAGAAAGTCATTATTTTGTGACTAAACATTTTCATTTTATTTGAAAAGGATGTGTCATGTGTTCATGTGTCATGTGTTCAGGTTTAGACCAGTGTATCCACTGAGGCTCAGCAGTCATTTTTTATATTAACTATAGTAAAGTGTATTGTTGATTTGGACATTTTTCTTACATTAGTTCTGTTGGTTGACCAGTAGAGTTGGACTTTTCATGCTTTTAGAACATGTTTGGTGACACACAGCCTCATTCTTTCTGCTCTACATGATAAACAGTGACAGAAACAATTATTGCCAGACGTCTCCAAGACATGTCAGTAGGCCTTTAGTGGAAATGGAAACTAACCCCTTTGTTCACCCCCTCGCCCCCCAACTATCCCCACCTCTCTTGTTCAGTCTTTTCCCTCGTCCTGTTTTTTCCTCCTTTCTCACTCTGGTTCTGAAGCACTCCCACAGCAGGAAGATCCCAATTATAGAGATATCAGGCCTTTGCTGAAAACGTGATAGCCTGTGAAATGTCTTCGGCGTCACACAGAGACAATGTTTGTCCTGTCCCAGTGCAAACAGGATGCTGTGTGCAGGAGAGTAGTGTGAGATAACAACAGACAACGGCAACAAGTGGAGGACCAAAAAAAAAAAAACCCAACACATTGTGGAAGAAGACAACACGGACAGGGAGAGGAAAGGAAGACGGATGATGTTCAGATAATGTAGTGACCCCAGGAAGGACAGAAAGTAAGTGCTAGTACAGTTAGAGCATTACCAGAGTGGTGCGATTGTACAGGAAGTGGAAGGGTAGGCTCTACAACCTAAAGGAAATACAGCTTTATACTACTGACACTCTGGTGTTACTCCGCCTCCTAACCATTTCCTGTTGCTCCTTTGCAAGATGGAAGTTCAAAGTGAGGTTGTTTACCAAGAAAATGAGAAGTTGTTACTTATTCTTGTTAACCACCACCAGTAAGCCCAGGTGTGCAATAAAACACACAGTAGTAACACTGGGTTTTATACATTGTAATTTTGAATAAAGCTGGACTTGTAGTGTAGTGTACAGCACTGACCTGTTCAAGTAGTGTCTTACCAAATATACTCTATGTGAGTGATATTTTGAGCGTTGTTGACTCTGTGTCGGCCCAAGAAGGTGTGTTCATCTTTGCTGGGATTTAAATAATGAATTTAATATGCAGATAATTCACATTTGCATATTGTTTGTGTGAGCAAAACCTGTTCGCCTGTGTCTGTCAAGATGTCCGTTGTCGAGCAGTTCATTTATATTTCTGAAAACAGAGCAACTCACAAGAAGCTGTTATGGAAATCATGCAGGCAGAATTGGACTTAGCAGTTGTCTGATATTTGTGTGATGTCACAGTAAATGCAGCATATGTCTAATGTGTTGCTTATATTTGGGAATAACTTGTTTTTCTCATTGAATTTTTAAATAAATGCAGTTATCCAGAGAGTATCTCAAAATAATAATAATAATATATATTTTTAATCATATATTTATATATTGCCTGCATATATTTATTAATTAAAATGTCAGCTTTCGATTTAAACTTTCACAAACAACATTCCAAACCAACAACCCCTCTAAGTAGCAGCTTGCGCACACCCAGCGGTGCCCGCTCCACACTTTGGGAATCCCTGTTCTAGATTACAGTGTTTGGATCAGACATCAGTCATTCGTAAGACCTCCTCCTAATATGTTTATTTTGGATGTAGTACATGTATGAGCAACTCCAGCAGCCTGTAAAGCAAATATATTTCTCATGCAACTTTTTAGGGAAGTCCCTGCGGGTCTTGGGAAACTGACTGTTAATGGAGAAAAAAAGGTTATTTTTGGGAAAACTGTTGGGAAGATTTCATACATAATAAATGTTGTGCTGATATTAGTAGTTGGAATCATGGATACTGTGCTGCTGCTAAGCAATCACTGCAGTTGCTGTTGGATTTCTCTATCGTTAGCAAAATAAACTTAAGGGTTAAAATAGCTGTGTAAGGTTGATGAGGCCCTGTTTATGGTTGTTAGAGCTTCTGGAAGCCAAGAAAAATTAATTGTTGTCATAACATTACATGATGTCACATTACATAATATAATAAGAAAGGATAGGAAAAGCAAGCGTAACTATACAAAATGTTTCTATTATGTGAGTGAATAATATTTTTTATAATATATATATATATATATATATATATTTTCATCATCAGAATAACCAGACCTGTTCAAGTTTTATTATCCCCATGTTACAGATGCCATGTGGAACATTGTTTTACTCTATAGGAATGTGTCTTCACTCGTAAAAAAAGGCAGGTTTTTGTTTCACTCTTTTCAGTACAACAGAGGCTTTACTGTAGTGTGAAATGTTTTTGTAAAAAAAATTATATAAATAATATTATTTCTATCATCTAGATCGAGTCCTCACTCCCAGTCCATCTCCTGTGACCTTGACCCTGTCGCTCACTGGGTTATTTCGACCCATTTTTATAACAACTTAATTTGTATTATTTTATATTATCAATATATTTGCTTTATCTATGTTTTTGATGTGTAAATGGGGCATAATTTTAATTTGATTAATTAATGGTATATTTCTGGGGTGCTGGAATTAATGAATTTGTTTTTAGTTATTTTTAATGGGGAAAATGAATGGAGATTCGAGCGGATCGACATCCGAGTGCTGTTGTGGAACGGATTAAACTCGTGTCTTTAAGCCCCACTGTATATGTATAAAAAATTCCCCCCTGGGTCTGTCCCTCCTACTGTAAACTGTTGCAGTTCTGCTGCTGCAGGATGATATAATTTCCATGTATGCTGGTGTTGAAGAATTGCTGATGTGGAAAATATCTTATCTCCATGGGCAACAGTGTTTTTATTTAGGTTCGTAAAAAAGCCTTATACGTGACATTGCCCGAGAACAGGTCAAACAAAAAGTCAATGTTTGGAAGGTTTTTGACTTTGGGAACCTTCCAGGTAGAAACAGTACTTTTTTCATGTGTACTTTGGTGTTATGACTAATCACGATGCCAGGCTGAACAATACAGATAGAGCAGGCCACCTTGACCTCTTTAATCACAAGCAGCTGATTGTGAACAAGTCACATTCAGCTGGCACAGCTGGGGTCCATGGTCTTTATCTTTGCTTGGTTTTGACTTGTAATTACAGTGTGGTAGGTCTCTGTGCCACCTTCAGCACTGGAGTCTCTCTCTTTTGCTCTGCAGGTTTAAACACAGATGACTTTTTACAATGCTGTGTATCTTTTAAAGCAGGCGTAGGGCTTTAGTACTACTTCAAAACGAGTAGAAAATATAAAATAGGAAGTTAAATGTTAAACGCTGTTTGAAACATCAGCATGGGAATGCTGTTAAGTTTAGCTTTTTAAAGAGTTGTTTGTTTTGCTGATGTCATTGCTGAGCCTCATTGCACACCATATTGATTCTTCTACATCGGAAATGTTACTGTTCATTTCCATTATCAGGACAAGTGTACAGGAACGTCATATCATCGGATGTAATCTGAACCATTATATTTACAAAGCAAAGCAAAATACAATACAGATGCAGACAATAAAAATCAAGCACTAAAATGACTAGACTAACTAATTGAGATATATATATATATATCATCATATTGGTGGATGATGATTGGGAAAAGCCACTTTCTCTGTGTTTACTCTTGAATCCCATGTTGAAATCTGGAAAATCCAAGAGCACTGAATGCATCTGGTTTCCATATATATTATACATCATACATATACATGTTAGCAGAGCGTAGAAGGAGCTGTTGAGAGCTGTGCTGCAGCCCTGTGTACGATGATGTTGGTGAGAGTTTTTGTCCGTGTTGAGTAACGATGGCAGAGGTGTGAGTGGGAGAAACATGACACAGATTGAAGCGTTACGCTGTTTTTACCTTTCTGTCTATTCAGAACAAAAACAAGTTTTAAAAACAAATATGTGGATTTATATATTGGACAAGAAGGGATGACTTATCTTGTGATTATTCATTAGAACTGTCTGTTGACGTGCCTGGGTTGATCCTCGGTCCTCCTGTGTGCTGATAGGTTTTCTACTCCTGTTTTCTCCCACAGTCCAAAAACATGCAGATTAGGGATCGGATTCATTTGAAATTGAATGTAAAGGGAACACAGGGAGGTGTTGTTTTGGTGATCTATTTCTAAATAATAAAACAAGTCTTTATCTGCGGTCTCTTTGTGTCTCACCCATACAGTAGTTCCACAGAGATGGAAGTCGTCTCCTGGGAACCAGCCTAGGAAATAAGTCATTGGTTTCTCAGTGTGCGTTTGCTCTAATTAATCCAATAATGAGCCACGTTGATGTAGAGTTACATAAAACTGAGGGGACACATCATTCTGTCATCCGGCCTCTGATGAGGGAGTGTGATGACCTGGCAGAGCAGCATGCTGAAGGAAATGGTGTCAACCAATCAACAGGCTCCTCTGGTGATTCTTCAGGTGCTTCTCATCAGATCTGCCCCATTAGTCGGTGGCCTCCATTCTGTAACCTACTTTTGAACAGCCCTTTTTGAGAAGCCCTGCGTTCACACAAGCGCACAAACTAGAACGTGCAAACACACACACACGAGGGAGAGATACATCAAGTGGTGAGCTAAAAAAAAAATGAATGAAAACAAACAAAGCATTAAATGAAAGCAGTGACGTAGTACAGACTAAAGAGAGGTTTTTGTCAGCTTGGGAGTTATTCACAAGTGCTTTTCTCGATTTACTGCGGTTTTGCATAGCAAAGTAGGTGGTTATGGTTGGAGAGGAGAGATCCTGCTTTGTTTATAGAATGCTGTGTAGTTTGCTTACTCGATTACCATTTAATTTACGCACAATTAAATCATCCTCTGTGATTAGCCCATCCCTTAAACAGTAGCGCTGGATGATGCCTTGCTCTGCCCTTAGTGCCCTTGGTCACTGGTCAGTATCTTAGGGCACTGTTTCGGTATGTTTTGTGCTCAACAAGTTTTGCAGAGGAAAAGTTTCAAACGGAAGTTGCAACAACTCTGGCTAACAGGGTAGGGTGACGTGTAAAACATGCAGAGTGAAGTGTTAACAGACTTTCCTTTGCGTTTAACAAAGCGTCTGATACTCTGACAAGGCATGATCATGTACGTGGAGTATATTTTTGGGGAGTTGAAGGAGAGAACTATGTTAAAGCCTGCACTTTTGTACCAAATGCAGCTTTATTTTTGTGGTAAACCTGTTTCTATCTGGTATAAGTGCCAGGTGTAACCAAGCAACCGTTGCTGTTAAAAGTCTTCTTTTCCTCCTCCTCTTATTTTATTTATGGGGGTTACGTGCTGCATTAAAAAAGTTTCTCAAACTGCATGTCAGTCTGAGCCCATTTTCTGAAAGTTGAAACAGCAATATTTAAAAATGCATTTAAGGCAGTGGAATGAACAGAAAAACGTGATGATAATAATAATCATAATAATAATAATAATAGTGATGTTGGACCAGATGCCAAGTAAATGCAGAGTCACTTGAGATTCAGCATAAAGAGTAGGTGGAAGGAGGATGTGACGTTTTAGGGTTACCCTCTTACTCACCCTGCAGGGTATCTGACATGTGTTGCACACTGGCTGCTGCTACACCACAGCCTGAAGAATGCTGCACACAGGAGCTGTGAAGAGAACAACACTCGAGGCCACGACCTCCTTGACCTTTGGCCTCAGGGTTTTTTAACTCTGCTCATTTCTAGGACTTCTCCTCGTCCTGCTTTCATGAATGCAAACAAGCCGAATAAAAACAAGAGGGAATGTGTTACTTCATCACACCAATCGTGTTCCATTCCTTATCCAGCAGCCCAGGGGCACATTTAAAGACGATGAGACACAGAATGAATGGACAATAAGAAGTGACTTGTGTACTGCAGTGTGTACTTTGTTCTTCCAGAGAAAATACCACATTCAGTTTGTTTAACGTTGTCGCCATAACAGTTCCAACGCATAAGTATACAAAAGTGACAGCTTCAGTTGGGCATTCTGCTGGAGTGTATTTATAGTCATTACTTTAAAAATAAAAAATTCATAACGTAAGGGCAACTTTGCAACTGTTGTTTTAGATGTAATTCGATCACTAATTAACGCACAGAAAACTGTCACATCAGTGGTAAAAGGAGACTAAGGAGGGTATTTATTTATTTAGTTTAAATTTCTTCACATTCACCAATTACTGACTGTTCAAATAGGTCAAACACTTTCTGTTAGATCTCAAGCCGTGGCTCTCAGCCCCCTGTGCTGTCAGAAATAGGCCACTGTTTGGATGGAATAATCAGGTCAAAGCAAGAGGATGAGGAGAGAATGAAGGAGGTGTATGTGGAGGAGGGACCTGGGAGATGATGGGTTTATTTTTTACCTCTCAAACTGTGGAGCCCCAGTTTCTAATTAACTGCAAATTAACTTCTGAAAAAAGCTGAGGGTGGGTGGCACTCTGCCACCACCACAGCTGTAGTCAGGGTTTGTCCTAGCTTCACTTCCACTATTAGACCACTTTCTCTCCAAGGCTCTGGCCTCAGAGCCCCACTGAGCCCCACTGTCAGGGCCGGCGTCTCCTGATAATCTGACCAAATGCCCAAACACTTTTAATATACAGTATTTTACATTAAACTTTGTTTCTCTTCTTGTGCATTCTCAAAAAGATGCTGTGTCTCGTTCCTCTCTCTTTTTCAGCCTTTCTCCTTCTCTCTCACTCTGTCTATTCCTCTCCCTCTCAAAGCTAAAAATATCCCAAGGATTTGTCATGGCCTGTCAAGTTGCTGCATGGTACTATCACTGGAATCTGCACTTCACAGGATTACAGTCAGAACTTTAGACACGCACATATTTTAAAACATAAGCAATAAACGCTCCCTGCTCAAACAACACCAACGGCTGTGTACAAAAGAGCAACATCAGCCAGACAACAGCCAGACAACAGTCTTCAGACTTCAACTTTCTGTTGCAGTGGGATGTGCAACAGTAACACGGTGTCTTGTGGAGGTGTCATCTCCCCGGTTCGAACCTCCTGCTCTTTTTTAAGCCTGTCTTCGTCTCACACTCTCTTTTCCTTCTTTTATGCTTGTGACTGATGACAAGGTCCAGTGTTCATGTCCTTATATAGACCTATGTTCTGTGTGATGTGGCGGAGGCTGGGACCATGTGAGCATCTCTCTCTCTCTCTGTCACAAACACACACACACACACACACATTTTTTATATCACGATCTTTTGCTTCATGATTTGATTTGAACATTGATATTACTTGGAGGATGTTATTACTACACCTACAGAGCCTGAGCCACGTAGCTTAGCTTAGCATAAAGACTTGAAGCAGTGGGGCAACCTGAGGGAGGGTTTCCCAAATAATTGTGAGAGACTGTGGGGTAGTAGAATTGGACAGTCTAGAGCATATGTGTCAAACTCAAGGCCCGGGGGCCAAATGCGGCTCGTCAAGTTGTTTTGTGTGGCCCCCGACCAGTACCACCCGTTACCCATGACCTATTATTTAAAATATTGCCAGATTATCTTTGAATAAAAAAAGTAAATGAATATGAAATGGACTGGATTTTCTTTGAATGAAGTAAATTAGTAAAAACTAACACTAGTAAAAACTATCACACTAACACAGACACACACCTAGTCGCAGAGTTCATCAGACCTAGTTATTGACATTGTGAGATCTCACCTTAAATGGTAGACATCTCCAGAGCCTTGTTTTCACTACACAGACCGAATGACGTCCCGATCTGGGAATATCCTTTTAAAGTGGAGTAGGAGAGAGAGAGAGAAAGATAAAGAGAGAGGATGAAAACTAGGTGTCCTGAATGCCCTGAAGCAAGCAGGGGGCGCTAGGGGACGCTAGGGGACCTCAGGCAATTGGAGGAAAGATGAGGGAAAAGGAGAGTCTACTTATTTTTCCCTTTTTTTCATAACCATTTTTCCTGAGCCGTACAACATGTCAACTGCTTTAATTGTTGGGTTCTCAAGTTTCCAATTGTACCTGAATGCACCTCATGTGACAGCTCTTGCATGATGATATAATAAACTGTTTTGCCTGTTGTCAAGCTACTACGTTCCTCAAACTAATGTGTAGCTAGCTAGTGCAAAATGGACCGGGTCTTGAAAGTGCTGAAAACGTGTTCATTAATAAATTTCTTACGCTAAACAATGCAATAATTATGCATACATCACACAAATATTCTTATGTTTCTTAACAGCTTCCTTTTTTTTTCTCTTTCAGCCTGAACATCTACAAAAAACATGGCTGAGAGAGTTTTACCAGGTAAGTGAATCAGTAACATGATGTTTCGGGTACATCAGCAGTTGTCTTGTAATCATTTAATATGCTTTAATACTCCAGACCTATCCTCGTGGGAATAAAAACAGGTTGGTCCACTTTATGAATGCACTGACAGTATTTTCACTTTCCTTAGCCAACATATTTTTACACATCGACACTTGGGCAGTTACGGTGCTCAAAACTAAAATATTGCCCTAGTTCTTCTGTATAGCCTCCATTGTTGTCACAGGACTGTGCTGCAAAAACCTTTAAGCCATGTCACATGCTTTTCTTCCCTGAAATGTTTCTAGATTAGGCCCAGTGATAGCAACTTATTTTATGCGTGAGTGAATGCTATCAAGGAATTTTTGATAATATTTCATTTTCTAAACTATGATATGTTGAAAGTTGAAAAAAAAAAGTTTGCTTACGTTATTAAAACCTTGGAGTCTAATTGGTGAGTTCAAAAACTCAGATGCTGTCAGGATTTACATGTCATCTCTTTTAGATTGATAAGAATTTACCACGAGACTAACCACAACTGTTTCCACTGGGGTGAAGGAAGTGAAGCAGCAACACTAGAACTGTAGTCTGAAAGTGTTACTGAAAGTGACAGGCAGACAGAAAGTGATAGTTTGACTATATTATACTATAAGAATAGATACATTTCTTATATATAATATATATATTATATATAATTAATTATGAAAAATCGATCTTTTCGGCACCTTTTGTTTATGTCGACTTGGTTATCAGTCTGGTCTACTTTACTGTGATGAGAATCTCATTATAAATGGAAAATATTAAGGGCTGTCAAAGGATTCCAATTTTTAATGTGATTAATCATAGGGTGGCTATTGATTAATCACAAATAGTCATGATTAATTATAATTGTAAACAAGTACAATTATTCATGATGAATCCAGGTAAATCCACATTCCTAAATATGATAAAAATATTCTTTCAAGGTCTAAAGCCAAATTTGTGCTGGTGTTTCCTCATACCATCATGAATCATACGGTCACCTTATCACCAGGAAAAAAAAAATACGAAAGACCATAAAGTAATTGCTATGTTTACCCAGGTCTTGAGGAGATCAAAGGTAGAACCCATAAAACTATTTATTCCGAAGAAAATGCTGAGAAACTTTCTGTCCTTCGCCTGTGTAAAAAAAAGGGTTCTCACTGTTCTCCTAACATGTTCTGGTAACAGCTTTAAAGGAATTCCTCTTGTTAAGGCCTTACAGGAAGGTTCCACTAATGTGTTGGATGTGTGATAAAGAGAGAGCGAGGTCGATAGAGGGAAGACAGGGAGGTGCGTCTCCGTGTGAACCAGGCAGGTCTGTGCCCTGATGCCAGCGCTATGCTGCTGCTGAATGCTGACGTCATGGAAAGAAGCCTCAGACTTTGGCTTGGGCCTGGCTGAGAACAACCAGCAGTGACAGCTGGGCTTAACTTCAATGAGCCGTATAACACAATACCCTCACTGTGGGTTATGTTGTGTTGGTCGGCCGGCAGACAGGTCAGGAACCACGGTTTGTTCTACACTATAAGAACTCAACAGGAAGTAGAAACTAAAAGCACATTCTGTGTTTGGAACAGGTTTCTTAGAAAGAAAAAGAAAACAATTTTTAAACAAATCTTTCCCCCCCATTCCTGTTCCATCCCTGAAGTTGAACTTCTGAAGTCACCTCCTCTCACTGCCAAAAATAAGTAGATAAGAAGTTGAACTGTGGAAATAGTTTTGTCTCATTGTTTTTGTGCCTGACAGAATCACAGCTGTACCCTGCTGCAGCATCCACACAATAAAAGCAGTAAAACTGGCTTTTATTGAGCTGCAATACACAGGAGGTGTTGTGCAAGGTTACCTGTTGGTACCTGCATCTCCGTCTTTTACTGTATCCATTGACTGTCTGTTTTATTTACAAAGGACGAAGAAGAAATAAGAGCTGTACAGATCTTATCTTGTTGGAGTTCTTTCTATGAAATCTCTGGTTTTTCATTTAAAATAATGAAGACGATTTTTTTACACATACTAACACTCAGGGCTCAGTGTTTATTAGTTTTTAACATTTAAACTTTGACATAAGTTTAGTAAGTGTTCATATCCAAAATGCCTATTATTGTTGAAACAAGTAAAACTCCTAAGAAGTGTTATTAAATCTATATGTTTATTTAGCGACAGCTAACACCGCGGCTGTGAACCTTGTTTTTTATGCCACTGAGTCCAACCAAATTCTATTCCGCTCTCATGTTCTTCCACAGGAAATATCTGTCTTTTTCCTATAACCAAAGCGCTGTCATTTGCTTGCTCCACGCCTGCACTAGACTGAGTGAACATGCTAATCTGCCATTGTTGCTGTGTTTGAATAAACAGTGCTTTGCATTGCACCACGTTGTCCTGAATTGGCCCAAGCAAATTTGCATGGGGAACTCTTCAGGATGGTTGAATTCAAGTGTCACCTACAGTGATTTATTATGTGAACTGGGTTTAGTTGAAGCCCTTGGGCATTAAAGATGGGATTCATTACTGTGGTTATATAACACATACCTCATTTATGGCTTCCACAACATACTTTAGATTAAAACGTATCTGGAAAAAACAAGGTTTCCTTTTTAAAAATGCTTTAAGAATGTAAGCTTAAATATCTTCCTGGCGAATCATTGAATTGAACTGGACTTTTCTTGCCTTAGCCGTACTTTCCCATCAGTAAACAGAACAACATTATATTTTATAATTATAGACAAATTTAATAATTTATGTGTGTACATGCACACACACACATACATCGATGTATACCCAACTCTGACTGTATTTGCCCAGAATGTGACCTTTCATATCAGTTATCTTCTATATATACGAGACCACTAGACAGACTAAATATGTGTGAGCTTTAATTTCCACGTGAACAGTACCATATGTTCTCCAACATGCTTGCGCAGCACACAGGAGTTATTTTCAGCCACCACCTGTGATGACACTAAGACTTGATCCTACGTGAAGAGTACCTTCAGGCTGATATGTAAGCTCAACATACTGTAGGACTTACAGTTAAAACACACGGTTATCTGACGTCCCAGTGATGAGTTTGTATAAGCATGTCATTGTAAACCACAAGGTCTGTTCGTTCAAAAAATAAAAAGGAAACAGAAATAGTATTTGTTTACATGTATATATCTACTATACGTGGATCACAGTTTTACCTGTGGCCACATTAACATAAGGACGTGAGATAATGCAATTTGGGTTCACACTGATGGCAATGGTAATTCTTGTAATGGAATTACCTGCTGTCTGTTCGTCGCCAGACTTCTGAATTTACAGCCATGGAAAGACAAATAGAATGCAATTGATTAATGTGAGCACACACACACACACACACACACACACGTACGTTCCACATGTCACATGTTAGCCTGACATTAGTTGCAGGCTCCTCAAGAGCGTGACCTTTCCTCATGCTAGTTGATAGGTCCACTAATCTTTCCAAGTTTGAGTCGCCGTAGGTTCCCTCCGCTGGGTCATCCAGCTAAGTGACAAGGCAATAGGTTGATGGAAAATCCATAGTGTTATTGCTATACATTACTTTTATTTGATTGGGCCCGTAGTGCGCATAATGCAGTGCAGAGACGGGGTAGCGGAGGAGTGGAAGGGCCGGGTTCAATTCCAGGGGGCTGTTGCAGCCCCTCCACCTCCACCTCAGTACAGGGGTGACATTGATACATCGCCTTTGCCTTCAGTCATGGGGGCCTGAGCGCTGTGAGTGCCTGTGAGTGCTGTAAATCACTCACTGGTATTGATTCTACATTAAAGGTTAGCCACTCTAAACACCTCAGACGTGCCGCTCACAAACACTTGCCATGTTGGCGAGGGAACATATAAGGAAAGGGACATGAGGTCATAGAACACTAACAAAGTGGAACCTGACCGAGCCAGGTCTGGGAAGTTTGTACACATTATGTGCAAAGTTTCAAAAACCAGCCCTGATAACATCACTAATGTCACATAACTACAGTATTTGGTTCTATTGGACAGCAAAACAAGTAAAACGGATTCCTTGAAATGTTCTGCAACTTGTATTAAGTTTGTATAACTTTTTTATTTTTTTATTTGTTCCCCAGTTCTTGGTTCCACTTCTTCAGGATTCATCATGTGTTGGTTCTGAAAGCTTCACTAACAGAGTCCTGGAGCAAAGCAGATTTTCTTTGTTGTTGTTGTTTTTGTAAATGATGTGTCAGCAGAGGTGGTGACGTGTGAGCATCTGTCACACCCTGCTGTACATACACACACAGAGCTGCAGGCTCGTCCCTGTCTTCATCAGGAGAGGGGCCGAGGCTCTGCCTGTGGAACAACCTCTTCAGTGTCTCCTGCCTACATTAGCGAGGCACTTTGTCTTGTGTAAATATAGTAGCATGTCACCACGTTGAGTTAGGTGGAAAGACGGGGCCTTTTGCTCTCGGCTGAATAATTCCACTTAGGTTTTGTTTGTTAAGAGCCTGCAGGTCGTCTGGCGTATTACCACAGCTGTTGTCTATGTTCTTTCTTTGGAAACTAAATAAAGTGCACCTCTCACCTCTCGCTCGTTTTCTCTGCTTTTGACGTGTTTATTTTTGTCTCCCCACACAGACAGTTCAATCACATAAACCTCACTTCCTGGCCGTGCACTGCCAAGAGGTCGGTGGGAAGAATTATGAGGAGTCCATGTCACACGTGGATAGTTTTGTAAAGTAAGTATCACACTCGTCCCGTGGTCGCCCAGGAGCAGAGTGATGACAGACTTTCACTGTGGAGGAAACACTTTTGTTGCTGGGCTTTAGAGCAAATGAGAGTAAACTGTTGTTTAACTAAGAAGACTACGCCTCCCGCAGGTTGTGTTTAGGCTCCACGTCCACTCAGCAAATAATGCTTTCATTAAAGAATTGAATGTGTAAGACCTAGGCCTGTTTAGTTGAACAAGATATTGATGAACTCACAGGAAATTAACAAAATTGAAAATCTTTTTCAACAGCTTAAATCAAATGATGATTACCAATAATCTGCACATTTGTTTGTGTTTTCTTACTCTCAGGGAGCTTTTGTCTAGTGATGTCATGAGAGAGTACAACAGAGCTCGCATCTACCTCGATGAAAACTACAAATCCCAGGAGCATTTTACAGTAAGTTCCACCCAATTCACCCAATAACTGATTTGAATTTTGACTCGTAAACAAATCACAAAGGCTGTTAACCAAATAACCAGAAACTGTTGATTTAGGTCCTATAATCCTCAGGGAAAGTGTTATTGATCATTCACTTTCAATTCATTAATCTGATTTGGTCTTTGAAGAAAGCACAATACTTTCTCAGCTGCTGCCAATTTCAGATGTTGCAAATAAGTCTTTATTCATATACATTTTTAAATGTATGTTACGTTACTTATTTTAATTTTTGCAAATGCAACAATGAAACTTTAGACTTTATTTCCTGTTTGATCAATTTTTTCTTTTATTTTAAGTGACACTGTTATACTGGCAGTAAAACACTAGATGGCAGTACATACTGTGAAATGTTTTAGGTGACAGCGTTCTGGCCAAAACATGGAAATATCGTCACATGTAATATTATATATAAAGAATTAGGAGACCATAAATAACTCTCTATTAGTTTTCTAGTTTTAGTTTTTAGTTATGTATATACTTCATATAAAAATATAATTGTTAATAAAGATATCACATGGACAAAAACTACTACAGCTGCTAAAAAAACCCCTCCATCAACTTAAAGACATTTGTGTTGTGTGATTTAATTTTTGTTTTACTTAACATTAATAAACTCAACATAGACAGTTCCTAAATGTCCACTGTCCAAATTGTCCATAATGCAATTACTAAATGTTGCGATTTTTAAATTTTTTTTTGCCAGTTGTATTGGTTTTGACTTATTTGTTTTTTTGGTGCAGAATCCTTTAGCTTAAATCAAACGTGTAACATTTTTGCAGTGGTTTCATTCATTCGCTGCCGCTTCACGTGCATTAATAAGAGTGGTCGCTTGGTGGAGCCAAATACCCAAACCTGCAACTAAAGTCACTGGGCCCTGTAGTGAAGAAGTGTAGAATGAAGTTTGATTACTGATGTGCAGCTTGATTGATAGAGTGTGGAAAAATCACCGCTGTATTTTGATGTGATTGAGTTGAGAAAAAAACAAACAAAAAAAAAAAAAAACGATAAAAAGCCACCATGTTTGTTTTCCTATTTTTTTTTTGGTGTGACCACTGAGTTGTGTCTGCCGTGGTCCTCTCCCATGTTCCTCGGCACCATCACCACGCTACACTGCACCACCACAAACGCTCATAAATCACTGCACCCACTGAGTCACATTTGCTCTTTTCAAAGAAATATTACAAACATTGGCCTTTAGAGGATATGATTATCTGCCATGCTGTATACGCGCTGCTAATCCTCCGGCATTATGAGCTGTTTATTTAATGGTGTTTGTCTATAGATTAACCTTTTCATTGCATCCTCATCTCCCATTAAATACAGATACACAGTTTGTGCTTCTGTGGGTGGAGCAGTCGGTGGAAAGGGAAACATCTGACGTGTTATCTATGATCCTGATATTGAAATCCTGGCCACAGTAAATATGAACAGACTGCAGTCGTTCTCACTCAGGACTTGCCATTTAGCTTTGATGACATCATTCTTATTTGTTTTCTCTGTCTTTCACTCCCCACCCCCCTTCTCTTGAGCTCCAGGGATAATTGTTAGTTGTCTGCGCTGCCTGTCGATTCTCAGATATCGGAAGTGGGATCGCATTTTTATTTATTATTTTCGAACCAGTGTGTTTATTTTTGCACCATCTTTGTGGCGTGTGGTTTCTCGGCCGGGCGACAAGTGGACGTTTTGAATGAGCGAGAGTGTAGTAATGTTGCAAGTGTGTGGCGGAGGCCGCTCAGATTGTCTCCATGCCTGGGCCCCTCTGTAAGAATTGAACCACTGTGTCGCTGAATGAAACAATTATTGATTCATGATAGTGTGACATTTGCTTATAAATATGCACAGACGGTGATTAAAGCTGAGAAATGATTCAGTCAAACACAGGCAGGTGGCTCAGTCACTGACAGGGGGCAGCGTCTTTTTAAACACACCTCCATGAGAGTCTACACCTGAGGTGGTGCTGCGTTGGAGCAGTGGCTTTGCAGAAAATTCCCAACTTCAAACCCTGTTGGGGTCAGAAAGGGCATCCAGCATAAACACTCTGTAAGATCAGTGTGCCCTGTCCACACAGTTTTGTGTTTCCCCATTATGGCTAATATGTTTAGCTCTGTTCTATTCTATAATAGACTATTCTGTATTGTTCTATTCTAGTGTATTCTATTCTGCTCTACTCTAAAACCCTGTACAGTCCAGACAGGCAGCAGCTCCCCGTCTCCTCCCAGAGGGAGGCAGCAGTGACAGGGACCGGCATGACTGACGTGTCCCCTCTATGGCCACAGTCTCGGCCGTGGCCGGGCTTCTGTTTTATGGCTGTGTTAAGGTATACAGCAGGTAAAATGTCAATTAGGAAGCACCGCCCTGATAACTGAAGTCCCAGTCCACTTGTTCTTGGGCATTAATATTGATGGTGGAGCTGCGGCCGGTGTTTCTGCTTCCTGATGCAGAGAAGACTGCACAGCTTTGTGAAGCTCAGTCACCACACCTGCCACAGACACGGCCTAATCAGAAACACACACAGACACACACACGCGGGCTGCTCGGCCCTCAGTTCTCACAGAGCATTTTAATGGGAAATTAAAGGCATCCCTCATGTTGGTGGTCTGCAGGACAGGAGTGAGAGCAGTGACAGAGGATACATCAGACTCTGTGGCTGACAGGACGCTGCCGGCTCCTTTTAGAAACTAGGTGTGAGCCCCGCATTCACCTGTCTGTAGTGTAGGGTTGTATTCGTTTATTGACATCACTGCAGTATTTTTTTGGAAAAGCTGTGAGTCATTTGGCCAATAGCACGTAGAGAATATTGATCAGAGCTTAATCACACAAAATATTGAAGTAGTGTGTTTTTAATTCACAAACCTCAGATGTGATGTCACATGACTTAATGGACCAGAACATTTTTATACCTTTGGTTCTATTTTACCAGTAGGTTTTTGCTTTTTGCTTTTTGTTGACATGCTCAAAAGACCAGGTTTTTGCTTTTTGTTGACATGCTCAAAACATGGCTGAATATTTTTAGCATTTTAACATGGTTGAATTAAAGTGATTATACAGTAGTTGTCAATTAGACGCCTAGTAGAATATTAAAATACAAAAGTCTCTTAACAGGTTGATCAGAGTAAAGTTACATTGTTGGTAATTGAAGTAATGTTAAATGAAGACTTAAATGTCCCTCTTGCTAGTATCCAGTTTGGTAATTTATTCATATTTGATGTATTTGTGAGCATCATGAAATCTGCACAAATGCATTAAATAAAGACAAACTATAAAGTGATTGCAAGGATTAAAAGCCTATTTTTTAAAAAAATTACAAATCCACTTTATATGTATATAATTATGTCATTAAAAAATGAAAACAATATTTTTTATTATTACACCCAAACTGTTTTAATTTCTTCCAAACCTCTGCTAATCTCTAATTCTTTTAACTTAAAGGCCCTTAAAAAATAAAAAACGTTGTTTAAATTTCTGTTGTCTTCTGGTCTGCATTCTGGTCTGTGGTCAGTGGTCAGCGTCAGTTGCTGCCTGCCGCACGGCCTCACACTGCTCCACAGACTAATGAAATCATCAGCACTGCTCTGCTTGGCGGGGAATTTATGAACACTCAGTTTGTGTCTGTGTGTGGACAGGGCCACAGTGTGAGTGAGTGAGTGGGAGTTGTTGTGCAGCCCAGAAATGGGTGTCACCCACATTTATTGCCATTTTTTTTGGCTCTATTTTTTAACGACTAACCGTATCACCACCGTATGTTTCAGCTCCATATTTTATGATGAAACAAATCCAGGTTACATATAAATATTATAGGCTTTTCAGAGAAAGTGGGGTCATAGAGGAAGGGTCTCTGTGTACAGAGTGTTGGTTCTACATGCTGAGGTTAAGTGGCAGGAATAGCCGTGTTCCTCCTCCACCTCACCCTTGTCCTCCCCCTCCCTTTGCCTGCTCTGTTTTAAAAAGACCGCAGTGGGCATATAAAGCAGGTTAAAATATTGCAAACTAAATCTAAGAGAGCTCTTATTTCAATATGGCGAGAAGTACGGCACCCGCTGAGGCCACTTGAATGGAGTAGATGTCAACCCGGTAATATCGCTGGGCCATAACTCTCTTTGGCCATCACTCATTTTCACAGGGCGGACATGAGAACGTACACACGGGGCAACAAACCCAAACAGACACCAGTGCGAGTCTACACAAGGAACACTCACACTGTGAACATGTGTTGAGTGACAATCAATGAAACTGCCCTCACACTTGAGTGATGCTGTAAAGAGAGTGGACCTTCTCTGGGTGCAAAAATATTTGGACTGAAAATGGGCTTGTAATTAATGGGTTGTGCAAAGGGTTGGAGAAATTGATGCATGGAGGGGTCACGTCCCTGGATCTGAACTCTTTTACCGTCATCACAGCACCGAGCTTTAATCACATCTGATACACACACGACTCCTGTCGTATCAAAACATTATTTTAACCCATTTATTGTCATAAAAAAACATGAAAGTGAGGGCAAAGGCTTGCATCTATTTGTGTAGAAATGTGACTTTTTAAAATTCCCTGAGATTGTTGAGAATTTAGTCAATAGATGGCAGTAATGTACATAAAGGATTTATATAAATATTGTTAAAGTAAAGAGGATTTGTTTTGTTTTAGGAAATACCTAATGTTACTGAAAAAAAAAAACAATTTAAAAGTGGCCCGTGTTCAAGATAATTTAAAAATCTTTACAACATTATCGGAGGTGTACAGCTCCACCGTCCAGTTATGGACCCCTACCAGCTCAGTGTCACTTTGGCCAGTTTTGCTGATTGACCGCTGGCTCAGAAGTATCTGGCTCCAGCTGCTTTCCTTCCATCCAGCTGGCAGTTGCTAGTCTTCAAACTAAAATGTATGACTTGTTCTTTTAGTAACACCTTGTTCTCGTGGTAAAGGATCACGTCATAAATTAAGGTTTGAATAAGTTAAAGGAATCCATTAATATAAAACAAGTACATTGCACGAGCATACTCCACTTAAAGATCAGTCAGTGTGTACAGAGCTCCCCCTGCAGGGTAAAGAGGGAGCACTTTGCTCTCTGTCTTTGTAAACAGCAGGCAGAAATCGTTGCATACTTTTGCTGTACCGTGTACGGTGGTGGACGCGTCTGGGCCGGGGAAGTAAATCAGCAGTGTTAGAGGTGGAGGTGTTGTTGTCGTGTTGTGGTGGTTGGGGTGTGTGTATGGGTGTGGGTCCACAGATAATGATGTGATTCCAGCATGAGGCGGGCTCAGTGTACCTCGCCACCGTCCATTATGATGTGCGGCCCCCAGCCACCGAGGGGGCAGAGTGAAGGTGAGCCTGTCATATCGATCTTTTTAGTGCTAAAATATGAGCCACTTTACTCTGCTCCCCGGCGCAGTGATGTGAAAAATAATAACTCGGACCCAAATTAAAAATATTGATCGCTTAGGCGGTGTTGAGAGCAAATAAACACCCTCTGAAGGATTTTTATCCCCCTCCCTCTCCACCTCTCACCCTCCTCTCTCCTCCGTCTTGTCCCTCCCCGCCCAGTGAAAGGGCCAGGTCAGGGATGGTGGCTGGCTAAACTGTAAAAAGAGCCAAGGAAAAAAAAAAGAAAACGCCTGCCATCTTGTGCCTGAGTGGTCCTCATAATACCCACTGAGCAGCCTCTCGATGCTCTTTATTGTTCACGGGCACAAATCAACCAACAACTGTCTTTCCAGCTTCTCTCCAGCTCTGATTGATTGGGTTTTGACTTCATAATCTGGCATTAGCTCTATTTTATTCAGGAACACCACCCACCCCCTTTTACTGAGTCATAATTTTTTGCACTCCCAAGCTTGACTTTTTTATCCCTTCCTGCGGTAACAGATGAGCTGACACGGGGCCATCAAACGGGTGGGAAAACAATTGCCACAAGGTTAATTTTATTGCCTGCTTCATGCATTTGTGAGCAGGCGGGAGGTGTCCTCTCCCCAAGCCCTGATGAATGACCGGGCAGCCCGGGCTGGAATGAGAATGAGAGGGGAGAGGCCAGACGCAGGCAGCCGGAGTCTCGCTGCTCTCACCTGAAATTGAAAATTTTCTGACACTCTCAAAATTGGTATTCTGATATAAAGAGAGGCCACATTCCATTTAGCTTGATGATGAAAGCCGTCAAGTGTCGCAGTCAATTGCATTTTACGACTCCTGCTTTATCTTGTACATGTGTGGGAGGTTAATATCCACTCGGCATAAGAGGAGTGTCAAATTATTGTCCGGCAAAATAAACTACTCAGTGTATCTAGATGCTGCTGCGATACTTGGCCTTTCTGGTCACAGCGCTATTGATTGTTCACAAGGACGTTTGTTCTGTTTTTGGAGCGCGGGGCGATGAATAGATATTTGATGGGGCGTGGAGACTGGGGCTAGGCCAGTATCTGCATCTGAGTGCTGTGTCAGTGGGGATGAGTGCCAGGCATCAGGGCGAGTCACATGCTGCCTGTTGACATCAGTGAGAGGGAGCGAGTCCAGAGCTGGCGATGTCTCTGGTTCTCCACTTGAGCTGGATG